>NC_048218.1:80461010-80463701 GCF_002007445.2 Ailuropoda melanoleuca
AAAAACTGGGCATTTATGTTAATTTGGCACTGGAGAAGGATTTCTGCCTTGCCACCCCATTGTCTGCTCCCTGAGGGCAGGGAGATGTCTGATTCATCTTTATATCCTCAGGTTTAGTTCAGTACCTGTCACTGTTTATGAAAAAGCTCTTTCTTTTTTGGCTCTATTTAAGTGATTGGAAAGCATCCTGATTTGATCCACCCACCTGCTAGCCTCCCTGGGTCTCACTTTCTTCTGTCTAGGTCCCATTTGTGGTTACTCTCACCAGCAATACTCTGCCTGCCTCTCTGACTCTCCAGGGCTTCCCTCAAGCCTGGCCTCCCCAGGAGCCCTTCGCAGGATGGGCCAGGCCAGGCCCAGCCTCCCTCCCTGTTCTGAACACCTGTAATAGTTGGTATCCGTCTCATAGGTGTGTTTGAGCATTTGATTGCAGTCTAGCTTGGATTTTTCTCTTTGTTCTAAATACTGGTATATATTTTAGCTGTTGGTTGGACATGTTCTAAAGTCTTTTCTAATAACATAGGCATGTCTTACTTAAGGGTAGAAATCCCAATTAAGATTGCTTTATGGCCTTGTAGGCTAAATTAAAACCATTATAGGAGATCAAGAATCACATGTTTAGTTGAATGGAAAGAATGTCTTTATTCCCTGAATTTCCTCATCTCCAACGTAGGGTGATAATTATACCAGCCCCTCTGTTTATTTTCAACTTGGAATGATTCCATATAGTGAAAGTGGTTAAGCAGAAATCCTTTGAGGACGATAGCAAAAGGGGCTCCATGAGTGTAGAATGACTTCAATTGTTTGCTTTATGGACTAGCAGGAAAAGCATGAAAAGGACTGTTTTATTGCCCCTCCAATCTAGTCAAGAGGAATACTCTCCCAGTATTCCCCTAGTACTTACTAAAAACTGCAGCATGAGTGGTGCAAGTTTGCTCTGCAGGGCACAGGTTGAAAAAAGGATGCGTGCAGGATGAAGCAGTGGGGCCAGCATGGCAGAGGAAGTGGGGCAGGGGTGACAGAGGATATGAGAAGGCCTCTGGACTCTGGGCCTTCACTCTGGCAGCGGCAGTAATTGTGAATGGCTGCCTTGAGTGAGTGTGGAATAATATGTCCTCCTGCTGAGAATCAGCCACTGTCCTTGCTTCTTTCTTTGGAAGGAGCCTGGGCTGTCCAGAGTTGCTGGAGAGAAATTCAAAACTCCTGAAGAGCATGCCTCTCACGCAGTGCACTTTGGAGATGGTGAAGCCATCCTGTAGTGAGGGGCTACTGTTCCACATTTTATCATTACTGTAGAGATGGAATAAATTCACATGATGCACTGGATCTGGGCTGTGTTTGCAAGTGCTTTAAAATAATTTGAACCAGACTTTTTGGCAAATATTCTTTGGGAGAGTTTCCTATGCCCTCCCCCAGAAGTAGGGGTTTTTGTTTGTTTTCTTTTAATCTTCTCCGAGCTGCAGTGGGTCCTCACCTGTGCCCTGGAGTCCAGTTAAAGTGCTGGCTGCTTCCCCCCAGCATTTGAAGGCCTTTTCCATAGGGAGAAATGTGTTTTTCCTGGGCATCTCCCCTCCTCCAGGTTTGCCCCCTTGGCAGAGGCTTTCTCCAGACTCTCGCCCTCTACCCAGTCTAGGGAGAAGAGTAGCTGCAAATAGCTGGGAGCTCCCCTTGCATCCTGGCTCATGTTTGCCCATACTTAAACCTTTCACAATTCATTTAAAACTTTTAGGTGATTTCTTTTTTTTTTGTTCATATAGGTTCTGGACAAGTTATAATTTTGTAGTTTATCTGGCTGTTTCTTGTTGTTTGGGTGAGAGTGAGTCTCTTTTCCAACATTCTGGGTTCTGGGGAAAGCAGAATGTCTCCTTGGCTTTTCACCTTGTGTATATTTTACAGGGAAAATGTGCTTCATTCACACAGCCTTCTTTCATCACAGTGTTGTTACAGGCAAGCTACTAGGAACTTTGCAAACTGTTAGTAAATTGGGTCTCAAAATGTTTTCTTTGTGTTTTCCCAGGTGTTGGGGATCTTGAATGCTAAAAAAAACTGCAGTTCATTTTTAAGAGTACTCTGCTAGGTGAAAATGCTTCCTCACATATATTACTCAGGAACCACCTAAGCACAGGGATCTCTCATGTCAGGGAGTCATGGGTGTTAGGCACAGTTACTGGAAGCCGGTCCCCTAAAAGGGCCTCCCTTGGCCTGCCTTGGCCAGGGGCCTACATTTAAAAAATGCTTCAAGTAGCCTGAAATCTCTGCTGAATTAATACTTAATTAATGTAGCTAATGTTAAACTCTCTGCCAAAATAGTTGAAATCATCGAGGATCAAAATGGAAATGGTCTTGCTTTTCTTGGAGTTTTCCTGAAGGGTAGGGCTGCTGTCATGTTTCCCTTCAGATGTTAGTGAGTGTGGCCCAGCCAGAGCGCCTCTGTGCCTAGTCTGGCATCGTGGACTAGCTCTTCCCAAGTGGGTGTAGGTTCTTTCTCTGTTTAAGAGAGAGGAATTGATTGATTTTAATGAATCTAAAAAGGAAGACTATCTCATTATCATAGACTTATTGAATTCAAGCACTTATTTTGTTTTACTAGTAGGCAATAATGATTATAGTAAACTTCAGAGATTTTGGAATTTAACACATTGATGTTACTAAAGATGTATATATTTCATTCAAATTAACAGAAGAACAAAT
>NC_048218.1:80472608-80485957 GCF_002007445.2 Ailuropoda melanoleuca
AGGGCCTCCCTTGGCCTGCCTTGGCCAGGGGCCTACATTTAAAAAATGCTTCAAGTAGCCTGAAATCTCTGCTGAATTAATACTTAATTAATGTGGCTAATGTTAAAATCTCTGCCAAAATAGTTGAAATCATCGAGGATCAAAATGGAAATGGTCTTGCTTTTCTTGGAGTTTTCCTGAAGGGTAGGGCTGCTGTCATGTTTCCCTTCAGATGTTAGTGAGTGTGGCCCAGCCAGAGCGCCTCTGTGCCTAGTCTGGCATCGTGGACTAGCTCTTCCCAAGTGGGTGTAGGTTCTTTCTCTGTTTAAGAGAGAGGAATTGATTGATTTTAATGAATCTAAAAAGGAAGACTATCTCATTATCATAGACTTATTGAATTCAAGCACTTATTTTGTTTTACTAGTAGGCAATAATGATTATAGTAAACTTCAGAGATTTTGGAATTTAACACACTGATGTTACTAAAGATGTATATATTTCATTCAAATTAACAGAAGAACAAATAGTNAAGCACTTATTTTGTTTTACTAGTAGGCAATAATGATTATAGTAAACTTCAGAGATTTTGGAATTTAACACATTGATGTTACTAAAGATGTATATATTTCATTCAAATTAACAGAAGAACAAATAGTTTGTTTTGTAGCACCCTGCTGGTAGTGGCAAGGCCAGGCTTTGAACGCAGGCAGATTTGGCTCCAGAATTTGAGCTTCTGAGTACTGTTACTTGAGGGTTCCATACTTCCCAGGCAGTGGAACATGGGAACCTCAGAGCAGGAAGCTCCATGGGCCTCATCAGCAAAATGTACAGTCGAGAACTGAAGTGAGTGTTCTCTTCCCTGCTTTCACCTGGTCTCTTTCTGGTATCTGTAACAGTTTTCTGCTCATCTCTGCCAACTAGCCCTCTGATCTTTTATCAGTCAGTATGAACTCCACATGGCCACTCCAGCCACATCCCCTTTCAGTTCTAGAGAGAATCACTAACTGATTCTCAGTCTCTGGATCTCTCGCTACACATTCTCTCTCTGGAAAGCCTGATTGGCCCAGCTTAGAGGAAACTTCGGCATTTCTGATCGTACCAGCTGTGGGTTCAGAAATTGGTTTGGTCTTGGAATGGAGAGGAAGTCCTCGGAGAAGAGGGCTTTAAACTGTGCAGTCACCTCTCAGAATAAGTGTAGTAACTTGGAAAGCGCTTTCAACCTTTAGAATCAGTAAGAGTACGAAATATTTGGACAACTATGTTACAAGACCCAGTGCTTTTATGTGGCCACCTAGGTCCCTGGGCACCACAACTGCATCAAGAAGCCAACTGGTCAACGAACAGATTCTTGGAGAGTGCTGACTATGAGCAAGGCTCTGTGGCAGGCTTACAGCCCATGAGCTGTTTGGAGGCTGAGGTTGTGAACTTCAGCGATTCAAGAAACCTGTATACTAGATGTATGACTTGAGCTGGATTTGAAGGAAGGAGAGGATTTAGGTAGGTAGAGAGGGGAAAGCTTTCTAATTGGGTGGGGAAGGGAAAGGCTGCTTTTGTTAACTGGTCTTCCTGTGCTGGTTGTCCTGTTTATTCCGTTGTCTGCATAGACCTCCCTGGTCAACTGAGAAGCTTTAATCTTCACCTTGAAAGAAGGAATGACCTCACGCTGGAAGTTCGATCTATATATGGTATCTCACTTTCTTTCCTTCTTTATATAGATCCTTTTCCTGGGGGAAAGAAGTTGTAGAGGCTAGAGGATATGGAAATAATATTAAAAATGATGTTATCGAACGCCCTGGGTAGCTCAGTCGGCTGAGCATCTGCCTTTGGCTCAGGTCATGACCCGCATGGGTCCTGCAGGAAGCCTGCTTCTCCCTTTCCCTGCTGCTCCCCCTGCTTGTGCTCTCCCTCTCTCTGTGTCAAATCAATCAATCAATCTTAAGAAAAAATAAAAGTGATGTTATCATAGCTACCATTTATTTTATATTTGTTTGATGTCACATATTGTGCTTTATATACACTATTGATTAAATTAAATTTAGTCAGAAGTACAGTCCTTTTTTTATGGAGGAGAAATTTGAGGGTTAAACAGATTAGGAAGCATGCCCAAGGTCATGCTAAGTGGAATTAAAAGTCAGGTTTGGCTGGCTTCAAGGACTATGAGTTGTCATTCTTGGTTTAATTTCTCATTACAGAAGGGCATATAAACCAGTAAATGATAAATGTGTTATTAGTGAGTTTTAAAAATCTTTTGAAAAACCTAATGGAAGCTAAAAGCATTAGTCCTCTGAGTTTAAGTATTTTACCAGCCTCTTGAAATGTTCGTTTATTAATAGTCACTTTCTTCCGAAGAAAGCTATCATTTAAAATGTGAGGATTTACTTTATAATCCTTAAGTAAGCAAAAGTAGTAAATGTGTAACAGTTCGCTAGGAATAAGCCTTTGTAAAGGAAGACATTTTTAGGAGTGCTGTCTATTTGTACTTCCTGTGCTAACCACCAGAGTCTTAGGGAAAAAAGTCCAATAAATTATGACCCCCAGGTACAATGGCAAGGTAACAGCCCGTACATGCACTTTTTTTAAGTATAGAAGAGTCTCTGTGTTTAGAGGACTTTACTATGAGGGAGAGTTAAGCATGAAGTATACACAGGTGGACAACCTGCAGGTGTCTCAAGTGTTAGAGGACGTTGGTCTTGCCCGGCCTATAAGAGTTACCTCTAGATTTCTTTGTCCAGTTATCGGAGCCCAGATCATGTTCAGCCCAGGTTTTGGTTTGTGTGTCTTGTTTGTTTGTTTGTTTTATCTGTTATCAGATCAGTTTAAATTCACTTTAGCCCTTTTCTCTTTCTGTACCCAAGGAAGCTAGAATTAATTCAGTCACTGAGGGGAAAGAGGTCCTTCTGCCAGTGTCTCCTTATGTAAGGCCCAATTTGAGACTAACCACATTTACCGAGGCCTCCAGGCCTTGGGCACGAGGTCAGGTGCTGGGGACGGGTGTAAAGGAGCAAGTATGACCCATGTGAGAGCCAGAACCTGGTCACCTCCACTGCTGCAGCCCCATTGCTGCTCCCCAGGGACTGTAGGAATGAAAGATGGAGTGAGAGGTGTCCTCCTGGACCTTACAGTCTAACGGGAGAGGCAGATGTTAAGTTGTAAGCTCCAGGAGGAAAATTTTAGGCAGAGGCTGCCATCATTCCCCAGTTCCTCCGTCTTCTCATTGGGCTTCTCTTCCTGTGGTCTTCCAACCTCCCTGCTTCTTTTCTGTCCACATTAGCTGTTTTGCTTTTGCATCTGGTTGATTTAGTTGTGAAACTCAATTCTTACTCAATATTTCAAAAGTCATGTACACAGAAGATTAGAGGGTTCAGGAGAATTTTCTGAAGATGAGAGAAGAGATATTTATGGAAACACACTTTGAAATGGAGCTGGAGACATCACTTTTTGAAATGTCCTCTGGCCACCTGGGCTCCTGGGGGTTTCACAGGCCTTTGGAGTCACCATTTCACTCCTTCCCTCCCCCATGGCTCCCTTCTCTTTCCTCTTTTTCCTCCCTCACTGGTGAGAGAGCTCTGATGCAGGACTTAGACTAGAAAGATGGTCCTCCTAAATTGCCCTACCCACATCCCTCTATTTTTCATTCCATTTTGTTTCCATTGCAGTATTTATTCCTCCAACAACCAAAGGAAGCTTTGCTTACAAAGGAGGAAAAATCCCTCAGGCTGTAAAATGGGATTTAGACCTTGACAAATGGTGCAGAGATGAGAAGGAAAATTCCACTACTCACGCTTGGTCTGCCCTTCAGGTGTGGCATGAGCATTTTCTCCCTCAGCGCCTTGGGAACACCAAACCAGATTTTAAAGAGAAGATCATGTTTATCATTTCCTATGGCTTTGCAGTATAATCTAAAAAAGAAGTAGAAGAAATGAGAGAGGAATGAACATTATGTGGTTTTCATAAGGGCTTTAAAAATGGTTTATAAAAATAATACATGGTCTATGTTTAAGGTTTGGAAGAGTCAGTTTTAAGATGTCAGTCCTCCCCAAATTGATCTATAAATTAAACATGACTCCAGCCCTAAGTCTATCAAGTTTGCTTTTGTAGAAATCTACTACAGATTCTAAAATTTATAATCAGTGAAGGGTGCTATGGTAGGCAAAAATAATTATGATAGGGGTGGATGGGTGGCTCAGTCAGTTACGCATCTGCCTTTGGCTCAGGTAATGATCCCAGGGTCCTGGGAATGAGCCCCTCATTGGGCTCCCTGCTCAGCAGGGAGCCTGCTTCTCCCCTGCCTGTCTCTCCCCCTGCTTGTGCTCTCTCTCTCTCTCTCAAATAAATAAAATCTTTAAAAAAATGATAATTGTAATAATAAAAATCTTTTGAAAAAGAACAAAGTTGGAAGACTCACACTACCTAATTTAAAGACTTACTATAAAGCAAGGTAATCAAGATGGTGGGGTATTGGTGAAAGGATAGACAAAATGGAGCAGAATAAAGAATCCAGAAATATTTCCAAATATGGTCAATTGATTTTAGACAAAGGTATGAAGGCAATTTAGTGGAATAAAGTGTAAAGGTAATTTCAACAAAAGGTGCTGGAGCAATTACACATCCATGTACAAAAAAATGAACTTTGACCTATATCTCACCCCATATACACACAAATTAACTCAAAGTGGATCATGTACCAGGGTGCCTGAGTGGCCCAATTAAGCATCTGACTCTTGTTTTCGGTTCAGGGCATGATCTCAGGGTCACGATATGAAGCCTGGCATCCGTTGGGCTCAGTGGGAAGCCTGGTTAAGACTGTCTCTCTCCCTCTCTTTCTGTTCCTCCACTCCGCTAGTGTGCACCTGTGCTCTCACTCTCTCAAAATAAATAATAACATCTTTTTTAAAAAAGTGGATCATGTACCAAAATGTAAAACCTAATTGGACTTCATAAAAAAAATTGTATATCATATATCTGACAAAAGACTTCTATCCGGAATATACAAAGAACCCTCAAACTCAACAATAAATGAAAACCAAACAACCCAACTTAAAAATGGATAAAAAAAAATTGAATGACTATTTCCCCAAAGAGGATACACAGATGAAAATAAGCATGTGAAAATATGGCCAACATCAGTAGTCATCAAGGAAGTCGCACACCCATTAGAGTGGTTAAAAAAATGGCAATACTAAGTCATGGGAGGATGAGAAGGGTCCGGATCTCCCACACAGTATGTTGGTGGGAGTGTAAAATGGTATGGCCACTTAGAAAACAAGAATCTGTATGTAAATGCTTAGAGCAGCTTGATTCTTAATCACTGAAAACTGGAAACAATCCAAATGTCTCGCACCTGGGGAATGGATGAACAATTTGTAACACATCTGTACAGTGGAATATTCAACAATAGAAAGACAAATTATTGATACACACAACAACATGAATAAATCTGAAATACATTGTGCTGAGAGACACCAGACTCAAAAGGTACATACTAAATGCCATATTATATGGCATTCGGAAAAGGTAAAGCTATTAGGATGGAGTGGTTGCCCAGGATTAAGGGGGTGAGGAGGTGGTGTGACTACAAGGAAATGATTGAACTATTCCCTACCTATTGTGCAAAGGTTAAATGACTCCATGCATTTGTCAAAATTCAGAACCGTATGCCAAGAAGAGTGAATTATACTGTATATCAGTTTAAGAACAAATTTTTAAAAACATTACCAGACAGAAAAATACAGAAAAAAATACATGCTCATTTCATAGTATTTGGAAAAGACAAAAAAGTACAAAGAAGAAAGTCCACAATTCCATATCCTAGTTACAATCACAGTTATCCTTTGAGTATATTCTTCTGTTTTTTTTCCTTTGGCATTTTTACATAGTTAAAATGATATGATCTCCATACATATTATATATGTAATGATATGAATTCTAGTCTGCTTTTTAACACTATGCTATAAACTAAATTACATAATAAGCAATTCCTTATTATAAAACATTTCCATGAAGAGTATTTTAATAGATTTATAATTTTTCACTCTATGGTTACACTATACTTTATTTAAATATTACCCTAGTGTTGGTTGGATAGGTTGTTTCCAGTTTGTCAGTATTATTTTTTCAGAAATTCAAGGAGCATCTTTGTTCAGAAATCTTTGCACACATCTCACAAATTCCAGATTGCTTTTTTTTTTTTAAAGACTTTACTTATTTGAGAGAGAGAGAGAGAGAGCACGAGTAGGGGGAGTGGGAGAGGGAGAAGCAGGCTCCCCACTGAGCAAGGAGCCCAATATGGGACTTGATCCCAGGACTCTGGGATCATGACCTGAGCCAAAGGCAGACGCTTAACTGACTGAGCCACCCAGGCGCCCCCAGATTGTTTTTAAAGGATAAATTTCTAGCAAATGTAACTATTGGATCAGTAATGAATAATTACTGAATAAGTAATGAATAATTACTTTAAAAATACATTTTGGTCAAATTACCTTCAGGGAAATTTATATCATTTTAGCGGCACATCAACAGAGCATGGGGATTCTTGGTTTTACCAGATCACTTTATCAGCATTTGTGTTCATCTGTTTCCTCCCGTGGCGAATGGGGTAATGAGAGAACTTGTCTTCTAGGATTTTGAAGTAATGCATGTTAAGTGCATGGCACGATAGCTGCAATCCTGTTAGCCCCTTTTGGTGATACTATTGGAATTTTTGCTTGTTTGATAGATAAAAGTGGCATGGTATTCATTTTAACAGAATTTTAAAAATTACTAGTGAACTAGAATAATTTTTATTAAGTTTATTATTTGCTGTTTGAATTTTTGCTCTGTGACTGTCGGTGTGTTTTTGGGAGTTAAGCTATTTTTGTGTAGGTTTTTTTCAGTGTTAAACATATTAAGCCTTGGTTAAGTTTGTAGCAGGTATTTTTTATTTTCCGGTTTGCTTTTATTTTATAATTTTGTTTTTGATGACTTTCAACATATAATGGGTTTAAAGTTTTATGTGGTCACACCTACAAATCTTTTATTTTATGATTTCTTCTATTGCTTTTATGTCCTTCCTCAAATAAAGACTAAGTAAATAATCATGAGTTTTATTTTAATATTTTTTTTTTAAAGATTTTATTTATTTATTCGACAGAGATAGAGACAGCCAGCGAGAGAGGGAACACAAGCAGGGGGAGTGGGAGAGGAAGAAGCAGGCTCACAGCAGAGGAGCCTGATGTGAGACTCGATCCCATAACGCCGGGATCACGCCCTGAGCCGAAGGCAGACGCTTAACCGCCGTGCCACCCAGGCGCCCCTATTTTAATATTTTTAATGGTTTTCTTTATTTTTTACTTTTGTTCTTAAATCTCTAAGTATGTTTCCGATATGAGGTGAAGCTAAATTTTTTCAGTAGCATTTATTAAATATTCCTTCATTAATTCATAATGCCTCCTTCTCTACATAAAAAAAGTTATTTTAGAATTTATAGTCTGTTTCTGGGTCTTCCTGTTTATTCTTCTGTTTATTTTTGTATCAGTTCCACATAGTTCAGATTATTATTGCTACATAATTATCTTTAAATATCTTCTAGGCAAAATTCCCTTTTTCTATCAATCATTTTTGAAAAGAGATTTATTTATTTATTATCTTTGTAGGGGGAGGGGCAGAAAGGGAAGGAGAGGGACAAGCAGACTCTGCCCTGAGCATGGAGCCCAACGTGGGACTTGGATCCACAACCCTGAGATCATGACCTGGCCAAAACCAAGAGTCAGACACTTAACCAACTGAGCCGCCCAGGTGCCCCTTAATTGCGAAACCTTTAAGACATCACAAAAGGGGCGCCTGGGTGGCTCAGTTGGTTAGGTTAGGTGTCAGACTCTTGATTTCAGCTCAGGTCATGATCTCAGGGTTGTGAGGTCAAGCTCCACGTCAGCTCCGTGCTGCTGAGAGTGGAGGTTGCTTAAGATTCTCTTTCTCCCTCTCCCTGTTCCCTACCCCTCTCACTCTCACACTCTCTTTCTAAATAAATAAATAAATAAATAAATACATCACAAAAATAGAATAGTCTTTCAAACCTTACTCATCACCCAGCTCCAATAACCATCAACATTTTTCCATAGTGGTCAGTAAAATTTATAAAGGCTTATAAAGGCAGTGCTCTAAAAATAGTATCAAGGAGCATGTTGGAAAGCTAGTTATATGGAGTAACCCACATAAAATAATTTTTAAAAATCTTTGTTAGTATATTTTAAGTTTACTAATGAAAGTAATCCATGCTTTTCTTGTAAGTTGCAAATAATACAGAAGGGTGGAAAGTTAAAACTCAAAGTCTCCTTGTCCCCTGTAACTTCAGTCCCACTCCCCAGTGGGAACCACGCATCCGTTCAGCATGCTTTCTCTAGGGGTTTCTCCACATGTATGTAACTGGATATGGCAGGCCCCCTTTCCCTGGCTCAGAGGGAGCGAGGTGTCCCTACTCCCTAGGAAAGGGAAAAATTAGGAAGATGAGATGGTCTGCAGTCCTTGCAGCCCCTTGGTCAACTGATGGGATGTGGTGGCCCTGAGAGCGCCACCACCAAGAGTCCTGTTATTCCGTTGGCCCCTCAGGTCAACTCTGGGGGAAAGTCAGTTTAATCTCCTTAGCAAGTACACCAGAACATTTGAATGTTGAGTTTTGTTTTGTTTTGTTTTTAAAGAAAACAAAGTCTAGTTTGAATAAGGAAAAAAATATCCCTCCCTTTAAAATTACTTTGGTCTTATTTCTGGTGAAATACCAACACTGATGCTCTCGTGGTGTGGATAATTCAGATCCTTCTGGAGCTTGTTTGTGACTTCTCATTCTCCATTTTTCTCTGATAGGTAAGGGCAAGTGGATGGCTTCAGTTTATTACGCTGCTCAGATACAAAACATACACAATTTTATTTTAGATAGATGTGAATCTAGAAGTGGTAAAAAGCTTTTTCTTTTCCTTTTTTTTTTCTTTTCTTTTCTACCAATAATAGTAGTTTCTTGCAGGGAGGCTGAATGAAATGAATGAATGGAAACATTCATCTTTCATTGTCATTACTATGAAATAATCAGCTCTTTTCTATGGAGAGTTACCTAGTACCCAGTTATTTCAGAATTTGTTGTTCGTCATAAAGAAAATGTAGTAGTTTATTGGATATTTGATCTTGGTCAAATGGTAAAGGTCAGTGCATGGAATATAGGATTGGTAAGGGCTGTACAGTTTGTTCACGTAGTAGAGATTGAAATGTTATAAAGAAAATTTCTAAAATTTCACAGTCTGCCCTCTCCTTAGAGTTCTGTAAGCTGCAAAAACATAATCATGGTCATTGCTGGGTGTGTGCAATTGCATGCACACTGCCATGGTGGGTTTATGTTCGTAGGTGTTGTGATGCCAGCCAAGCGTTCGTGGCTATTCATATCTAAATGAATGGGTAAAGAAGTTAATGTTTAGTAAGAAAAAGAGCCTCCATATGGGGAATCAGGCGCTTTCCATATTGTTGGTGGAAATGTAAAGTGGCACAACTGTTTTGGAGGGAAATTTGGCAATATATCTGAAACTGTTGTTTAATAATTGCTTTGTTTGCTGCCCTGTGTTAGGACTTTCATACTTGGCATTTAATTGGAGGTAGCATATTCACAATACCTAATGGTAGAGAAAAAAAGAGCTTTCATAAGTTTTAGCATTTCAAATTATATTAAATTTCTTCCTCTTAATTCTTAGGTATTTTCTTAAAGTACTTCACATGCAGTTAACACTAATATAGAATTGGCTCTGAGGATTACTAAACAGAGCAGCTTCTAATCTTAAAAGACTTTCTGGTGTAAGAGGAAAACGTTTGGCAGTTTCTTACAAATTAAATATACACCTTTCCTTTGACTGAGCTATACCACTTGTAGGTATTTATCCAAGAGAAGTGCAAACATGTGTCCATACAAAGACCTTTACATGAATGTTCATAGCAACTTTATTCATAACAGCCCAAATTGAAAAAAAAACCCTGAATGTCTATCAGCAAGAGAATGGACAAACTGTGACCGTCCATATGACGGGATACAACTCAGAAATAAAAATAAATGAACTCCGATACATACAGCGTGGATGAATCTGAAAAGCATTATCCTGAGAGAAAGAAGCTAGACACAGGAGTACATACTGTATGATTATAGTATATGAATTTTTTAAAAATTTAAATTCAATTAGCCAACTTATAGTACATCATTAGTTTCAGATGTAGTGTTCAGTAATTTATCAGTTGCATATAATACCCAGTGCTCATCATATCACATGCCCCCCTTAATGCCCATCACCCAGTTAGCCCATTCCCCGACCCACCTCCCCTCCAGCGACCCTCAGTTTGTTTCCTAGAGTTAAAAGTCTCTCATGGTTTTTCTTCCTCTCTGATGACTTCCCATTCTGTTTTCCCTCCCTTCCTCTATGGTCCTCTGCTTGGTTTCTTATGTTCCGCATATGAGTGAAACCATATGATAATTGTCTTTCTCTGGTTGACTTATTTCACTCAGCATAATACCCTCCAGTTCCATCCATGTCTATGTAAATGGTAAGTATTCATCCTTTCTGATGGCTAATATTCCATTGTACAAATATACCACGTATTCTTTATCCATTCATCTGCTGATGGACATCTTGACTTTCTTCTGCAGTTTGGCTATTGTGGACATTGCTGCTATGAACGCTGGGGTACAGGTGCCGCTTTGGATCACTACATTTGTATCTTCAGGGTAAATCCCCAGTAGTGCAATTACTTGGTCATAGGGTAACTCTATTTTTAACTTCCTTTTTTTTTTTTTTTTAAGATTTTATTTATTTATTTGACAGAGATAGAGACAGCCAGCGAGAGAGGGAACACAAGCAGGGGGAGCGGGAGAGGAAGAAGCAGGCTCATAGCGGAGGAGCCTGATGTGGGGCTCAATCCCATAATGCCGGGATCACGCCCTGAGCCGAAGGCCGACACCCAACCACTGTGCCACCCAGGCGCCCCTCTATTTTTAACTTCTTGAGGAACCTCCCTACCATTTTCCAGAGTGGCTGTACTAGCTTGCACTCCCACCAACAGTGTGAGAGGGTTCCCCTTTTCCACATCCTCACCAACATTTGTTGTCGTCTGTCTTGTATATGAAGTTTTAAAAAAGGCAAAACTAGTCTTTATTGAAAAATTACTTCAGGGCACCTGGGTGGCTCAGTCGGTTAAGCGTCTGCCTTCAGATCAGGTAGAGTCCCTCGTCGGGCTCCCTGTTCAGCGGGGAGCCTGCTTCTCCCTCTGTCCCTCCCCCGCTTATACTCTCTCTCTAATAAATAAATAAAATATTTAAAAGAAAAAAAGGAAAAATCACTTCAGTGGTTGCCTGGGGGATAGAAACAAGGGTTGACTGGGAAGGGGCGTGAAGTTACTTTCTATAGATGGAAACATTCTATATCTTGAAAAGAGTATGGGTTACGTGGATGTATCCATTTGTCAAAACGCATTAAAATATACACTTCAGATTTGAGTATTTCAATATATGTGAATTTTACCTTCTGCTTAAAAATAAACATTTATTTTCTATAAAAAAGGATTTCCAGTTTCTCCTTGGCCAGTTGCAAGCCTTACTCAAATTTCAGCTTGAATCACACAAATAAAAATTAGAAGTTTATATACAAACATTTATTACTTGTTAAGTATTTCATATTGTGCCCTTTCTTTAAATCTTGGAGGATGACATTACTAAACGAAAACATTAAGCTTGAAGAACCAAGATAAAATGCATTATGAAAAATCAGCCTCTCTCTGGGCACAGCACAGTTCTGAAAGGTGAGCTCACTTTTCCCCAAATGGTAGTAAAGGCGGAGGTCTTCTTCAGGTCATGACAGCAAAGAACATCCTTCATTTTAGAATCGTGATATTTTACTTGTACCTGGTCTTTAGAAGTAGTTCAGGAAACACCCTACATTTCTTCAGGACTTGAACCTAGATAGGGACTTCTACTGGCTGCAGTGTTAATTCTCTGGATTTTATTCCTCTGCAGTCTAGAGAGGCTGGAAGAGAGGGAGGCGAGGATTGTGGCCTGGAATAAATTTTCTTAAGAGCATCCTTTAAAACATTCATCCCTGTCTATTATTTAATTTTAAATATCCACTGGCATGATGTATGTCTCATGTTGTGATTCCTCTAAAAAAAGAAGAAAAACTCTGATTCTCATGGACTCTAGGATTTCCCTCTTTACTCCACATCTTCATCCCCCAGTTTCTCTGTTTCCAAATGAGAAAGTCCAGTAACTATGGGCCTGTAATCTTGTGAGCACTCACCAATCCAAAGGATAAACTCTCTGCAATGAAATGACCTTGAATGAACTTCAGTGAGATTAGTCAGGAGAAAGGATTAAGCACATTTATGCAAGTGCAGTGCTGAGAGGAGTGAAGAGAGAGTAAGGTGGCACCATTTTCTGGGATCCAATGGCCTCCTGGTGTAAGAAGTGTGGGCAGCAAGACCCCATATACTTACCTTACACCTCCGTGCGGATCACAGAGGCAGAGATGAGGGCTTACCACCATTTCCTGGAAAGTTGCACCAGGCTAGAATATATGGCAAAACAAGGTATTGTGAGAGCAACAATGCCTTTCTTTTATGTATGTTTTGTTATTCATCCTCATTCTCAGTGGAATAATGGTTTAATTAACAAATTTTACATTAAGAAAATTTATTTGCAATACTGTTTCAACTTTACTAAGGAGTTTGAAAGGGCTTTTTAAAAAGCATTAATCAGCTATTAACAATATTACAGATGGTCATTTATTGAAAAATTCAAATTAAAAAGGACCAAATATCTGAAAAAATCAGATTGTAGGATGGAATGTATAAGTATGAATCCATTTTAAAAGCATACGTCTATACATAAATATATGTGTATTGACTATTATACACCAATGAGATAACTGTTTCATTTGGGGTGAAGGAGTGATAAGGAATTTTATTTTTCTTATTTTTTTTAAAATAACCAACATATTTGCTTTTTGTGTTTTTTTATTTTTAAAAATAACCAACATATTGCTTTCATAAAATGAAAATAAGAATCCAGATAATGAAACTCATGTTCCTGAAGAAAAATGTCAAGTCTGAAAAAAGTGTTAAATCTGAAATGCTAAGACTTCATTTTTAAACATAGGAACTAATAACAGACTGGTGGTTTAAGAGTAGAAAAAAGAAAAACACTTCCCTTCAGTGGGCTGGATGAGAAGGAAGAGCATTTCTAAGTATGCCTTACATGCATTTGGAAGCCAGTAAGACACATGCTCTAAGAGCTGAAGCTAGCTACTTGTTTCTAAGGCTGCTTCTTTTAGGGATGGGTTTTTCGATATTACCACATCCCCCCCCCCTTTTTTTTTTTT
>NC_048218.1:80485968-80495237 GCF_002007445.2 Ailuropoda melanoleuca
TTCCCCCCCCCCCCCCCCTTTTTTTTTTTTGCCTTGGAAATGTTTATAATACGTTCATTCCCCTTGGATCACAGACTAGGAAAAGTTATTAAACAACTGTCTTTGTCTCTCTTTATTGCTCTTTACTTACATTTGGAACCTATTTCTTGAAGAGAGGGGAATTCCTCAATAGAGAAGTATACTTTATCATTGTTACAGTATAGTTTCTGAATTCATGCTTATAGTATGTATCATGTACTTATATAGGATATAATACATATACTATCTTATCAAAGGCAAGGGGTACTATGTATTTGCTATTTAAGAAAGAACAACTTTTTGTTTTGTTTTGTTTTTAAAGATTTTATATATTTATTTGGCAGAGAGAGAGACAGCCAGTGAGAGAGGGAACACTAGCAGGGGAAGTGGGAGAGGAAGAAGCAGGCTCCCAGCAGAGGAGCCTGATGCAGGGCTCGATCCCAGGACCCTGGGATCAGGCCCTGAGCCGAAGGCAGACACTTAATAAATGAGCCACCCAGGTGCCCAAGAACAACTTGTTAATCAGATTTTGCTTTCCATTCTTAAAGCACATAGACGCTTGCCTGTGTATGTACACAAATCCTACAGGGCTTGAATTCAGGTGTAAATTATTGTCCTAATTTTATTGAAGTTGAATCATAAGGGCTTTACAGTTTTGTTAGTAGTGAGGAGAGGATGTAATTTGAAAGAAGATTATGAAAAATTTCTGAGTTCTAAACCACAGCATTACATACACGTTGCTCTTCTTTCCCCCACTTTTAGGTCATAAGATGTTTGCCTACATGCTTTAGCTGTCAGTCGTTTTATTCTGTCTGTGACTCAAGATAACAGTGAAAATTTGAATATCTTAACATAGGTTTTGGGAGCGTCTAAGGGACCTTTCTGCTATTACTGCAATCTTACATTCATTGACTGGCTGTATTTATTCCATGAATTGTCTGTTCCTACCTTTTGTTTGTTTCATGTGGCTGCTGTAACAAATGACCACAGCCTTGATGGATGAAAACAGCAGAAACTTACTTTCTCATAGATCTAGAGGCCAGAAGTCCAAAATTAAAGTGCAGGTCTCTAGAGGCTCTAGGGAAAATTTATTTTCTCGGCTCTTCCAGGCTCTGGTGGCTCCAGGCCTGTGTTGGCTTGTGACTGCAGCATGCCAGTGTTGGCCTCCATCTTCACATGGTCTTCTCCTCTGTTTCCCTTTCTCTCTCTCTCTCTCTCTTTTAAAATTTATTTTGGGGGGGCAGAGAATCTCCAGCAGGCTCCCCAGTGAGTGTGGAGCCCTGTGGGGCTCTATCCCACAACCCTGAGATCATGAACTGCGCTGAAATCAAGAGTTGGATGCTTAACCGACTGAGCCACCCAGGTGCCCCGTTTCCCTCTCATAAGAATACAGATGATTGCATTCTGGGCCCACCCAGATAATTCAAAATAGGCTCTTCCCCTCAAGAGCCTTAACTTAGTCACATCTGCAAGGACCTTTTTTCCACCTAAGGCAATGTTCACAGGCACTAGGATTAGGACTTGGCCTTATCTTCTGGAAGGGGGAGGGGCACTCTCCAGCCTGCTCTTTATATTTTAAGAAGCTAAGCCCTTTATCAACTATATATGCTGTACATTTTCCAATTTGGTGCTTTTTTTTTTTTTTTTTTTTTTTAGTTTGTTCAAGGTATATTTGCCCTGCCAAAGTGGTTTTTAAATTAACTTTGGGGCTCCTGGGTGGCACAGTGGTTAAGTGTCTGCCTTTGGCTCAGGGCGTGATCCCGGCGTTATGGGATCGAGCCCCACATCAGGCTCCTCTGCTGTGAGCCTGCTTCTTCCTCTCCCACTCCCCCTGCCTGTGTTCCCTCCCTCGCTGGCTGTCTCTATCTCTGTCAAATAAATAAATAAATAAAATCTTTAAAAAAAAAAATTAACTTTATCAGTCTTTTCTTACTGGTGTTTCTGCCATACTTTGAAAGGCTATTCTGATTCCCGTATTATAAAAATATTCTCCTACATTTTCTCCTAGTATTTTTATGGTTTCATTATCTAATCTGGCTGGAGTTTATTCTTTTGGCAAGAAGTAAAAATATGGATACACTTAAAACATTTTGACAATAATAAAATAACCTTACATAGCACCTGCCACATACCAGGAATTTTTCTTAAGTTCTCTAGCTGTATTAACTCAATTCTTACAACAGTCAGATCAGGTGTGTGTATTCTAATTTCACCCATTTTCAGATCAAGAACTTAAGGCACAGGGACGTCAAGCAACTTGCTTGAGATTAGTCTGCTGTATGTGGTAGAGCCAAGATTTGAACCTAGGCATTGTGGCATCAGAGGTGATGTTCTTTTTTTTTTTTTTTTTTTTAAGATTTTATTTATTTATTTGACAGAGAGACAGCCAGTGAGAGAGGGAACACAGCAGGGGGAGTGTGAGAGGAAGAAGCAGGCTCCTAGTGGAGGAGCCTCATGTGGGGCTTGATCCCAGAACGGCAGGATCACGCCCTGAGCCGAAGGCAGACGCTTAATGACTGCGCCACCCAGGTGCCCCCAGAGGTGATGTTCTTAAACACCATATTTGATGTCCTTTTGTGACCAGCAGATTGACCCAACACTAACCTGTTGAATAATCTCCCTCTGGCCCCATGTGAAATGCCACTTTTATCATATATTACATATTTTTTTATATTTTGATCTAATTCTAATCTCTGTTTTACTCCTGAGTCCTTCTGAACTCAAATTCTATCAGACTTATTTCATAGTGAAAGAGAAAGGTCAACTAAGGGGAGTTTATGAGCAGAATATCAATGCAAACCACCAATGCATGGCAGTAACCTGGGTGTTTGTGAGAAATCTGTTGTAGTATCCTTGAGATCATAGCTCAAAGGACTGAATGATCAATTTAATTAGCTTCTTTTGAATCTCTTACACACAAACTGCTTTCACATGTTATTTTAAATAAGTTAGGCAATGTATGTAAAGCATGTAGCCCAGTGTCCAGTAGGCAGTAATTGTTCAATAAATGATTGTATTTTTTTTTAAAGATTTTATTTATTTATTTGACAGAGAGAGAGACAGCCAGCGAGAGAGGGAACACAAGCAGGGGGAGTGGGAGAGGAAGAAGCAGGCTCCCAGCAGAGGAGCCTGATGCGGGGCTCGATCCCAGAACGCCGGGATCATGCCCTGAGCCGAAGGCAGACGCTTAACGATTGAGCCACCCAGGTGCCCCCAATAAATGATAGTATTAATCCTCACAGTGGCTCTCCAAGGAAATAATAATAATTATTATTCATTCCCATTTTACAGAGGGAGACCCCAAAGATAGAGGGGCTGGTTAGTGGCAGAGCTCAGATGCAAGTCCAGTTCTTTTCATTCTGTTTCCATATCTGCATGCATGAATGAATGAATAAGTCAATCAAGAGAGGAAGGAAGGAATGTTTGCCAGATCTTCCAGGACTTTTTCTTAAACAAAAATAAAGTTGTTTATCCATCATATTGCTAAAATGTCTAAAATCCTACCATTTTGATTCCTTTGTGTTAAGATATTTTTTTCACTAGGAGCTTTAGAAACAAAGTGTAGACACTTTTGGAAGAATGCTACGTTAAATGATTATTACCCATATCAGGTCTTCTCATCTTATACCATATTATGTTGTTTTGCCCAAGGCACTGCTTCCAGACCATAAACTTGTACTGAATCCTGGGCTAGAGTGGGCCGACAATGAGGGGGCCTAGGCATGAAGGAGCCCACGTTGAGCCACAGGCAGGCTTGAGGTGGAGGTGTGCAGGAAGGAGAGGTAAGCAGGTTCTCAAGCCAGGGTTGGCTTGTTTCCCAGGGTGCTGACCTCGCAATCAGCACGGAAGGAAAAGTTTACGCCATTTAGGCCTCCGTTTTTAGAACACTTTGAACACATAGAGATGATTATTTTTATTGAATAATAAGAGAAGCAGACAGCGAACAACCCGAATAAAAACTTTATTTTTTAAAATTTCCTGAGCTGCATTTTCATAAGCAACAGGAAAGGACCAAGAATAATCTCAGGCTTTGTTTTGTTTTGTTTTGTTTTTTTTAATAATAATTTTTTATTATGTTATGTTAGTCACCATACAGGCTTTGGAATCAACGTTGTGGTTGCTTCTTTGTCAAGTCAAGCAGCATCAGGAGAGCTTGTTAGAAATGCCCCGCCCTAGGCCTACTAAATCAGGATCTGCATTTGAAAACCCATGTGATTTATATATCCACTACAATTTGAGAAGCACTGCTGGGGGCGGGGTATTGATTAAAATGCAGGTGGGGCATTTGAAATCCAGTGTTATAATGGAAGAGCCTTATGGGAAGGAGGGATTAAATAATTTCCGAGATTCTCTCAGTTTTCTGCAGGGCCTTGATTGCTTTTTATTCAGAATATCCCAGGCAGCAGAGCTCAGTTTCACCTGTCCTGGAGTTATGATGGGCTATGGGGGAATGTCATCTCCAGCTCTTGTTGCTAAGGAAACTCATTGCACAGAAATGTCTACCTCTGCAGTGGTTGTCTCATAGAAGGATACAATGTGAAATGTCAGCAGAAATTAAGGAGCTTTAAAAAAATGTATCAACTACGTCTGTAAAGGAAAGAAGGAGAAAAGGGATTTGGATAAGTATTAACAGAAATGCTATGCTTAGAGATCTCTTACCAGTTCTCAAAGCAGTTTTAAATAGGCATTGCAGAGCCTGGGACAAGAGTACAAACCGAGGCCCACATGCCACAGTTAAATAAAATATGTTTTATCTTCCTACCCACCTTACAAACATACTCTCACAAGAACAAAATTAAAATACGTGTAAAGCTCTGGTTTTTTATATGAGTAAAAATCAGAAAATAGCAAAGATGACAAAATTGAATTATTGCATGTGTCTGAGTGTTGTGTTGATGGGCCTGTGAAATTTGGGTGTGTAATAAAGATATCTGTAATCTGTAGGTCAGTAATCCATAATATACATATTTTTTCTTGCCTTCGTGTCAACAAAAGCACTGTTGCTATAATTGAGATTTTCACATAATTTGAGCTCTGTTGAGAGTGGTGATCTAAAGTCAATGTACTCTAAGTGAAGTGTTGTAATTGCGTTCAAGGAATTCACATTTTGAATATACGTATTTGCATCATGAATTGGAAGGAAGAAAGAAGGCTGATGCTTGGTAGTATCGAGCATGAGATTTCATTATATGAGAATCTACAGCATTCATGCCATGTGAGAGGAAGGATTTGACATGATAATTAATTTGTCTCTTCTCTTACCTAAGCACTTCCGCTGCTCCAGTCCTCCCAGCGCTCAGAAGCAGTGTCTGTCTCTGATAACAGCAATGGCACAGCCCACAAACCGGCATAGCACTGGATGCAGTCGCCTTTTCTTTTGAGGATAAAGACCAAGAGATGTGGCGAAGTACTTCCCTGGGGCTCCAGTGGTGTTAACAGAGTAGATGTATAGGGCTGCAGTGTGCTCTGTCAGGCCAGAGCCCTGGATCACGAGTGACAGAGCCGCCCGGGTGGTCTTTAACATATGTATTTATGGGAGGGAGGGCTGTGATATGTGGAGCTTTTGAAAGTGTGGGGCCTGGACCAGGGGTCACAAGGAAACTTTCGGGAGTGATGGAAATGTTCCATATCTTGATCTGTCTGATGGTTACATGAGTGTGTATATTTATCAGAATTCATCAAACATACACTTAAGATCTGTGCATTGTACTGCATGTAAATTATACTTCAATAAAGTCTTACTAGCACGAAAAATAAAGGCTACCAGAGCATAGTTTTCTCTATGTAAGCTAAAGGGAGTAACCACAATATGATTCCATCACTCTAACACAACTATTTCAAGTATTCTTTTCTCATATGCCTGCACACATATGCACAAATACACCACGTGCTTTCTTCTTTCTCTTTTAACTCGTCTACGATCCCACCTCACATATGGTTTTTATGTCCTTGATATGATATCTTAAATCTTTTTCTATGGAGATGGTCTTCATAATTATATAATGATTGCTTTCATTTTTTCACTCTTTTTTAAAAAAAGATTTTATTTATTTGAGAGAGAGAGAAAGAGAGAGAGCACAGAGAGAGGAAGAAGCCGACTCCCTGCTGAGCAGAGAGCCCAATGCAGGACTCGATTCCAGGACCCTGAGATCATGACCTGAGCCAAACGCAGACGCTTAAGCGACTGAGCCACCCAGGCGCCCCTCATTTTTTCACTCTTATAAATACTTCAGTCTATCTTCTTATGTATGAAGTTTTTATTTTACTATTTTATTGGCATAAATTTCCAGATATAGGATGAATAGGAAAAGGATTATGAAGATTTGAATGACTGTGTATTGAAGCTCTGTATTGTACTGGTTAAGATGTTGGGCTTTGGAGTTCAGAATGAGATGGATTTAAATCCTGGCTCTGCTTCACCTTGGATGAGCTGCTGCAAATCCAGTGCAATATTGCCCTTAGTGTTGTTTGGAGGATTACATGAGATGCTGCATATAAGGGGTTTGCTATGTAACTATACAATAATCATTGGATAAAATATTGTGAAACTGCTTTCTAGAAGGGTTCTACCAACTGCGCTCCCCAAGGTTACTAGTTTTTCACGTACTAGTTTTTCTTTTTCTCTTTTTTCTTTTTCTTTTCTTTTTTTTTTTTTAAGATTTTATTTATTTATTTGACAGAGAGAAACAGCCAGCGAGAGAGGGAACACAAGCAGGGGTAGTGGAAGAGGAAGAAGCAGGCTCCCAGCGGAGGAGCCTGATGCGGGGCTTGATCCCAGAACTCCGGGATCACGCCCTGAGCCGAAGGCAGACGCTTAATGACTGCGCCACCCAGGCGCCCCTCATGTACTAGTTTTTCAACAAAATCCCAGCATGGGACTTTAGAATCTCAGTTATTTTATGGATGAATGAAATATTCTCTTATTGTTTTAATTGCATTATTTGACTAATAGGAAGTTGGACATTTTTCAGTGTTCTTGCTTTTAAAATTCTAAATTTCTCTTTTAAAAAAATTCTTCCACCTGCTTTTCTATTGCCTTTTATTCATTGTTAAATTTACGGATGAGACTTTAATGCTGTCTTATGGTTCGGGTCAAGCATTGCTATAGCACAGGGCCAAGTAAAAGAAGGAAAAATGAGTTTGTGTTACTTCTGACCTGGCCAATAAAAAAAGAGGAGTAAAACAGCATGTCTTCATGAGGTGGCTTTTCATACCAGCCCGGCAACTGATTTCTCTGAGCTTCTAGTCCATACGTGTCTTCCTGGCAGTCAAGTCTGGTCTAGTTGAGGGGGTGAGAGGGCGGAGTGGGCCTGAAGAGGTTCATTTTAGTGCAAGGGTTCATTCCTTTACTGTCATTATCCAACTCATTAAATGAGTTAATCTGTGAGGTGTGCGGTCAGGGCTGGCTCACAGCCGGTGCTGGGTAGTGTTACTAACAGAGAGGCGTACTGCAAAGAGGCTGGGCCAGGGGATCCTGGGCCCATTCCTAGTCCAGCTGGGTGGCAGACTCTTCCATTTTTCCTGTTCACCAGATTCCCTAGGCAAAGTAGAAATGGGTCAGGGTCTGTCAAACTTGGGGCTGCCTTCCGGCTTCGGTCCAGACCAAACTTTGTTTCCCTAACTTACTAGCTTACTTACTTAGCGATTTGGTTCTTTTTTTCTTCAGACCATACTTGAATCTTTTAAATCCCAGTGTGACTGAAATGTCAGAACAGCCAGAGTGGGAGGCTAAGGGTTTCACTGCCTTTTATTCCTGACCAGTTGTAACAGGCAGACTGCAAATAGCTGTTATCAGCAGTTCCCTGCTCTCAGCTGTGACGACAGCTGCAATCAGTGGGAAAGGTCCTACAGCAGAGCCTGTATTGCGCTCTCAGACTGGGCGGGGGACAATGCAGGGGTATTGCTTGCTGCCTTCCCAAGTTGAGCTTCCATGGGATGTGCTAGGCTGTTATTCCATCTCTGAGGAGGCTGTGTTGTACCCTTTGATGCCTTTTGCGTCTCTGGAAATCTGGGTCCAGGGTAGCCTATAATTATTCACCTGTATATGTATCAGGAATAGAAAAGGGACAAATATTCCCCTGATCTATTTGTAACTTTGCCCAGGGTACAAACTGTGTTGAAATTGAATTATCACTTCCCCTGGCCTGATGTGGGTTGAAAGAGACAAGTTTCTCCCTAATCCATGCGCATCAAAAGTAGCAAGCAGAAATCAGGAAGCCTCCACACAGGACCAAGGGGCCAGGCAGAGCGTAGCAGGCACTGCTACTTCGGTGGGTCGTCACTGGTCATGCCCAACTGTTTCTGGAGAAGGAAAAGCCATTTTACAACAGAGGACACTGAGGATCAGAGCGTTCTTGCTCTGGTTGTCTAGCTAGGACTTGGCAGAAATGGCCCTTCCCATGCAGGGCTATCTGGGTTCTTTCCCATTGTAGAAAAAGGTGCTCCTTTAGAGCAAGAGCTCCTGCCCTCCTTTCCCTACCCCATCTAGACAGGAGTGGATAGTGAGGCTTACCAGCAGTAGGGCTGGTCTTTGTGTCTCTTTTGGTCAGAGTATGAATGTGGCCTGTTTGGGGCCGAACTGAGCTTGCCCTCTTCCAGCAGGCCCACAGATATCAGGCGTCACTAAAAGCTCGGTGTGTCTGAGGTCATCTCCATGCTCTGGATCAGCACTGAGTCTAAGAAACCCACATGATCTGTTGTGGCTGGCCAGGTGGGGTCATGAGGTTCCTTTGCTGGGATATCTTCAAGGACAACCCGTTCACTCCCTGGCTGGGGGCCAGGCTTTCTCAGTAAAGGCAAACCAGCTCATTGCTATTCTTGAAAAACGAATTATACATCTTCGTCCTTTTCATTTGGTAACCCCAGGTGGGAAAGGTCTCTGCTGGAAGGCTGGGCAAACCTTCACAGATTCCCATGATGAGAGACATTAGTTATCCTCTCAGGGGTGGTAGAGACAGTGCTGCTGAAGACCAAAGGTCTGGGAACTCCTACTGTGGAAGGCCAAGATTTGTCCCTAGAGTCAGGTGATCCCAGGCTGACCCTGCACAGACCCTCACTGACCCTGGCTCCATGCTTAAATTATATGACCCAGGCAAGGTCAGAATCTCTCTGGGCCTCCCTTTCTTCACTTAAAAAATGAGGTGGGTTGGGAGATGGTTTGTTTAACTCACTTCTTTTGTCCATTTTCAGATCTTACCTATTTAAAATGTCTAAAGGACACCTCAAATATTGAGGTACAATAATAATAATAA
>NC_048218.1:80495337-80552290 GCF_002007445.2 Ailuropoda melanoleuca
CTTAAAAAAAAAAAAAAAAAAAAAGACTTTCAGAAAACAAATATGGGAAAGGCCTTTTGAGACCAAGGGCTATAACTGGTATTTACTGAGCATCTGCTGTGTCCATCCCCATATACATCATCTCCTTTAACCTTCATACTAAAGTGGAAAAGTGGAAACCTAGGCTCCGGGAGGAGCTCCCAAAACATAAGCTTCTGACTGGTTAACGTTACAATCTCATACCATTACCGTGACTTCAGACTGAATTGATGGGATATTCCTATTGCATGAATGTACAAGACTGTTTGGCTCGTGCCTTAATCTTACCTGATGTTTAACTGCTATAGAAACAATAACCGGTTCATTTTATGAGATTCTCTGGGAAATGGTTAAATGAGGATAATAATTAATCAGGCAGTGAGAGTGTGAAAATGCTTTCCTCTTTCCAGCCCAGGCTAAGGATTTCCATTCAGTTTTCTCCCCTCTCTAATCCCCTTCCCCCAAAAGGATAGAATGCAAATCATAAGGCTTACAAATCACTCTCAGAGTAAGAGGACATTTGTAGTTTTGTGCTCAAAAGATTTGAATTTTTGCCTTGGAAGCCTGTAACTTTTTCTTCAGTACGGAGTATTTTTAATGAGCAAAATGGAGAAGTGTCTCCTTAAACATGCTTGGCAGTGGGAAGAGGCCCCTTGAAGTATCTGGAAGGAGAAGAAAGGTAATTAAGGAGGGAGGCAAAAAGGGAGGAATGAGGGAGGGAAGGAAACAAAAAGCAAAGAACCTTCATAAATCTCAGATAGATATCATGACCCAGCCTGAGACGAGCTCTGGTGACTTAGATTGTGTTTAAGGTGTCCTGCTGAACTAAAGGAGTAGGCAGGTCTCTGAGTACCTGCCTTGGTAATGAGACCATCCCAGCAGCTATACTGTAGAGCTACTGAAGCTTAAGCTTCCGGGCCCCTTCCTTGCACTGACCCTCCCTAAAACCTTGGGAGAGGGTCTAGAAATGGGCTTCTGTGCTCATGGGTATAAGCTTCAGGCCACACAAAACCCAGATCCATTCCTGCATCTCAGGAATGGAATTCTCAAGAGAATAATGTGCCTATAACCATATCTAGATAAGTCCCAGATTTCCCTAGTAGTGAAGCTTCCCTTTCTTCCTCTCCCCCCCACCCCGCTTCCTTTTAAATTCTCTTTGTGATTTACATGAATTTAACCTAATTTGTATTTCCTCTGTGCAGATGAAATTATGCAGCAGGAAATCAGGCCCTTGGTGGCAGTGGATATAATTGAACAGCTGCACAGACAGTTTGCCATTCTCTCAGGTAAGGGGCAATTTATTTGTATTTTAGATTTTGTTGCGAGGATCTTGTTGGGAAGGGCCTAGCCTCTTGAACCTTGATGAACAGTGTACCCAAGTCTTAGTCATCCCTTCAGCCTCTCCCAGAGCTTCAATGAACAGCTGGAGGAGGGTCAGATCTCATAGATGTCATTCCTATTGCTGTTGGGTACAATTTGATCTTCCTTAAGGGAGTACATTTCTTTGGGGTTGTAAAGAACAGAGCTAAAAAGATTTTGAGGAAGGAAAAGGAAATGACTACTAATATCAGCTGCCACCATGATGTTCCTCCTCCGTTCATGTTGGAGGTTTTTCCAAGATCTAACCTTAAAAGAGGTTTTAAGGGTTCATGAGCATTGGTTAGGTTATTTGTTCTCTGAGAGATTTGTCTTTTACTCTTAGCTCTTATGGACCTAATTTTAATGCATTAATTTCCATTAAGCATTTGGGAGTAAAGAGAGGCTAATGTTCATAAAAGGCTAGAAATTTTCTGAGCCTAGGCACAACCTGAGAAGTTGTCATTACCATAATACTCTTCTTTCTTACTCGCTTAGCGAATGGTGACATGACTTTGATTACTGAAACTGGAGGTACATACTAAATCCTAAATTACAGTTAGACCTGTCTTAGAAGCATGGTGTGAGATTAATTGTCCTTAGCACATGTCATAGGGGAATAAGGTGGCAAGTTACTTTCCTCATCTGAAAAAAGCAACAAAGCTACCTTAGTTCCATCACAGAGAGAATATGAAGTTGGTATGAATTTAACCCTACAACATGGGATATAAAAAAAGCCGCATTTCTTTCCTTCCTCTAAGTCATATTTAATCTGCTCCCAAGTCCTTATTCTTCTGAGTTTGTGGGAAATGCAATCTGTTATTGGGATACCGCTCCCCATCCCAGAGTTGTACCCAGGTCGGGACATCTTACACAATCCAGAAATTCTGGAGAATTCTCTGGTCTTTCCTCCACACTGGGCACTGCTTATATAGTCATTGAAGGCTTTCATTTTTCTTATTTCTACCTGTTTTTTTTTTTTTAATTATTTACTTATTTGAGAGAGAGAGAGAGAGCAGAGCACGAGAGAGAGAGCGCATGAAGGGAGGGGGCATAAGGAGAGGGAGAAGCAGACTCCCTGTTGAGCAGGGAGCCCTATGTGGGGTTGGATCCCAGGACCCTGGGATCATGACCTGAGCTGAAGGCAGCTGCTTAATCCACTGAGCTACCCAGGCGTCCCTATTTCTACCTGTATTGTTTGGAACAGAAACTGTAACATAATAGGAGCTCTGCTCAAAATTATCCAAGTCCAGCTGGTCTGTCCTGTGAGGACTGCCCCTCACATGCCCGGCCTGGCACCCCAGTCTTGGCCCCCATGGGAGTGCCTAACTAGCCTCCTGAACGTGCAGTCTCACAGCTTCTCACGGAGAGGCTGGGACTCTGTACAACGAAAGGCAGGACGGGGACTGCCCTCTGGGTTTCTGGCAACTGCTGCTGAGGCCTTATACCACAGAAGGCTGCAAGGCTCATTTGTGTCGGGGTCTGGAATGGATGATGGGTGAAGTGAAGTTGATTTCTGTATCCTTACACCAAAAGTTGGATGCCCCAGCACAGGATTCTGGCCTATACAGTGGCTCCTCTGGGGAAGGAGAACAGTGACTGATTAATTTATGCATTAAGTGATCCAAAGTTACCTCTTTTAAGTATTACTGAGGCGTTTCTCTCTATTCTTATTTCTCAGAGGTGATAAATAGGTACCACACAGCCCTAGTTATGGATTTAGGTTCTGTTGGCCAGCTGCATCTCCTTGGGCAACTTAGTTCTCTAAGCCTCACTTTCCTCATTTGTGTAATGAATGGGTGTGATCATCCTAATTTTGAGGATCAAAAACATAGTGTATGAAAAATGCTTGGCTTTGCAACTACCAACCACATGACTTTTTTTCCCTGATATATCTTAATCCCATAAAAATGTTTATTTTAGGGTTATATTACAAAAAATACTTTTCAGCGTGATACAGTTTGTATAACGAACTAAAGCCATGCTCCCAGTTGAAATGACAACTAAGTCAGTAATAGAGATAATTGTTGCTCTTTAATGGAGAACACAGAACTATAGGAACACACACCGGACCAGAGAGGACACCTCTGCGTTAGGAAAGTCACTTTGACCGTGGTAAAGACACTCCTTTCATTTTTGAGCTTCTCTTCTCATCTCGTGGCCTCAAGCTTGCCCTTCTTAGGAGAGAGAAGCATGGATTAGCTGTGGTAGTGTTTGCAACGCTGTAAGTCTCGAAGAATATCAGTAGCTCTGGGGTTCTCTGAGTCAGCACTTTCTTGGAATTACTAGGCCGGCTTTTCGTCCTTACCTGAAGTGGCAGCAGATGTCAGTAAGGAGGCTGTGGTGTGTCCCTGTGTCTCTGTGGTTGTAAAATGGAAATCTCCATGCTTAGGTTTTTCCCATCATTGTGGCAACCCAGCTATGGCCTCTGGTCTGGGTTACGGTAGTTTTCCGTTTCCTGATTCAGGCAAGCAGAGTGAGGATATTCCAGCTGCAGACTTTTCTACAGATTCCCCTGAGCTCTGGAAAGAGCCAGAGGCCCTGTCCACCAGGAATTCTGGGAAGGACAGGATGGAGCCTTTTTCTCAGTGAGGCCCCAGTGGCCTGGCCTGCTGTGCTCTGAGTGTGCTCCCGTGGCTGGTGGGAGAGATGGCTGACCCAGCTTTGTGGCCAGATGGTTGGGGATCAATGGATGGTCAAGTCTGTGAGCAGGGGCCATGAGCAGGAACTGGATAGTGACCAGGGCTGGGCCTCTGGTGGCTCTGATGTTGAAAGACAACTGGCATGTTCCCAGTGAACTTGGGATATTTCTAAATTTAGGGTTTAGCTAGGAAACAAGAGAATATAAGTAGGTTAGTGTGGTGGAAACACTCTAGGCTTTGGTCTCAGACGATTCTGTGTTCACATTCCAACACAATTAGTATGTCTCTGTGAACCTCAGGTTTCTCGTCGATAAAGTGGGTTGTTTTAAGGAAAGTGCCTCCCATAGTATCTGGCTATAAGAGCGCTTAGTCCATAGGACCATAGGACTTGTTTGTTTGTTTTCTAAGCCACATAACAAGAAGTCCAAAAGTAGAAATTCCTTGTATTAGATCAGTGGCTCAAAGACATTAAGGGTGCATCTTTGTGGTTCTCTTGTTTTTTAAAGTCTTAATGTTAGTATGGCTGATAAGACCAGATACCAAGTCTGTGTCCAAAGCAGGAAGAAGGTGAAGGAGCAATACTGGCTTCTTCTGTTCTTTCTGCCTTAAGAACAGAAACTTTCCCAGAAGCTCTTGGTAGACTTCTGCTTATGTGTCCTCCTGGAACAGTGTCATGTAGACATTTCTTCCAGCAAGGGAGTCAGAAAAGGCAAATATTTAGCTTTTAAATGGCTATGGTAGGAGGTGGTCAGGAGAGGGGGGGTTGGTTATAAATTAGCCATTTATCTGTACCTTTCTTCCCATTAAAAGGAATTATCCTTTTCTTTTTCTTTTAATGGTGATTTCCCCCCCCTTGGAATAATTGTCTAAAGTCCCCCCCTCTCTCACACAACACTTTTAGAAGTAATTAATAATGACGGTGTAAAATACTCAGGCTTGTGGAGTCCACAGTGTTTCCCCTCAGAAAGTGGGAAATTCTCACTGAAACAAAGGAGAATGTCAAATTAAGGAACTGACCAGATTCAAAACTTCTATCTAAATCAGAGATAGGGTTAGTATCCAGGAAATGAGAACCAATACAAGCAGGTGTGGAGAGCAGTATGGTTTAACAGAGATATACTGTGACCCACATTTGTACTTCAAAATTTTATAGTAACCATACTAAAAAAAACAAGGACGAACACGTGAAATTAATTTTAGTAGCATTTTTATTTAACCCAATATATCTATAATATTATTCCAACACATCACCAATATTTAAAATTATTGGTGAGATACTTTACATTTTTTTGTATTAAGCCTTGGAAGTTTAGTTCGTATTTCACGTTGATAGCACGTCTCAATTTGGACTGGTTATATTGCAGGTGCTCAGCAGCCACATATGTCTAGTGGCTATTGTATTGAGTAGTGTAGACTACGGAAATGGTTTGCAGTCAGGTTGGATTGAAATCCTTTCTTTTTTTTTTTTTATAACAAATGATTTGTATTGCCCTCCACTATCCTGAATTGAAATTTATGGATACCATAACCAGTATTATTTAGGGTGGGCTGAACAGCCATACCAAATAGACTCCAAGGTGTATAGTAGTTCAAACAAACACAACAGAAATTTAGTTATTTCTTTTGGGGCATTCTAGCATGTACGTTCATGGTCAGCAGATGACTTTTCTCCATCTTCATCCTACATGAAGGTTCTTTCCACTTTATGGCTCATGTTACTGTTATCCACTTTGTGGCCATCTTATTATCTCTATACAGAAAGCAGACAGGGAAAAGAGAGCATACTGCTTCTTAAAAGCCTCAGCTTAGCAACAGCATACACCACATACCATTGACTTGAACCTGGATCACTTATATGGATGCACTTAGTATCATGGGAAGCTAGCAAATGTAGTTTAGTTGTGTGCTCACAGAAGGTGACTAGCTACCCCCTATTTATGCATATGCTGAAAAAAAGAAATAAAATGTAAAGGAGAGCAGTGAAGGAGAAATAAAAGGAATGTAAGAGTAGTAAAATAATATGTATTTCAATACGTATTTTTAGCTATATTAGAAAAAATAATAAAGTTGTCAGGTGCTTGGAGTCACCATGAATGTGATAGCTGCAAATGCTGGGGTGTGGTGTGGGTGATCAGACCCCCTGAGTGGTCTTACTGTAGTGATTCTGAAAGAGTAAACAATGTCTAGTGAATATAGTTGATATAGTTCTGAACAAAGTTGATAAATTCTTTTTTTTTTTTTAAGATTTTTATTTATTTATTTGACAGAGATAGAGACAGCCAGCGAGAGAGGGAACACAAGCAGGGGGAGTGGGAGAGGAAGAAGCAGGCTCATAGCGGAGGAGCCTGATGTGGGGCTCGATCCCATAACGCCGGGATCATGCCCTGAGCCGAAGGCAGATGCTTAACCGCTGTGCCACCCAGGTGCCCCCAAAGTTGATAAATTCTGAACAAAGTAAAGTATTATCTTCTTTCAATTTATAGGGTAGTTGCATTCCTGAAAAATTCAGTATATATTTAAATCATTTAAAAATAATTTCTGATTTGCATGGGTGGACCTCAAGGGCATTATGCTAAGTGAAATAAGTCAGACAAGGAAAGGCAAATACTTTCCCATTAGTTGTATGGGGAATCTAAAAAAAAAACCAAACTCACAGAAACAGAGATAAAGATTGGTGGTTGCCAGAGGCAGGGTGGGTGGGGGAAATGGAAGAAAGTGGTCAAAAGTACAAACTTCCAGTTACAAGATAAATACATTCTGGGGATGTAATGTACAGTGTGATGACTATAGTTAACAGTACCACGTTGTGTCTTTGAAAATTGCTAAGAGATTAGATCTAAAGAGTTTGTAAAGTGATTTGTGAGGTGATGGATGTTAATTAAACTTATTGTGATTATTTTACAATATATACATATATCGAATCATTATATATATATATATACACCTTAAACTAATACCATGTTATATATCAATTATATCTCAATAAAATGGAAAAATATTTAAAAACCCTTTATTATTATGTATAAAACAGAATGTGTAGGATCTGATCACTATAAATGGAATTTTCACTTATATTGAGTTTCTGTTAAGATATTCAGAAACCACACAGGAAGTGGGACAATTCTTTATTATGTAGGATAGATTATTCAGTATCCCAGGCCCTGAGATTTCTAAAGTGCCTCCCAGGAAGTGGTATTACCATTTTCCCGTCTAAAATTAGTTTTTTGGGGGGGAGAGAAAAGAAAAATGGATTTTAGAAGACAAATAGCAGTTAGCTGCCTCTCTGTCTCTTTCATTGTTGGTCTTCACCATCTTCCTGTAGAATTTCCTTGTGTTCTAAATTCTCCTCTATAGGACAGGAGTTTGTGCCAGCCAACACCCAGATCCTCATGGATCTTATGTATCCCAAGAACTTATTTCTGTTTTCTGCAGTAAACCTAGTCCTCTTCCATTTAATGAACAGGTAAAAATTATAACAGAGTCCTGAAATTTATTTAAGTCACCATTTTACTTAACTTCGAGGTAGTTTGGTTTTATTTTCCTTGAGTAGGACTTGCTTGGTATACTTTCATCCTTTTGCATTTCCATGTTTTCTCACAAGGTGGCACCGAATACCTTGGTGTGGGTTGTCAATGCCTGTATGGAGGCTTAGCTTTGTCTCCTTGGGGCTTCTGTCCCTTACAGTTAATGTTCAACAGCAGGTGGTGTCCCCAGTTAACCTTGGGTCTCTCTGGTGTTCAGTACTGGTATTAACTGAGATATAAGAACACTCCACCTATCTTTCTCCACTTAGGTGTGAAGAGCTTTAATTTATAATTAACAATAAAAGGCAAAATCATTAAATAGTATAATCCTATCTTAATGAATATTTTAGGGTGTTTTGAGTCCTTGAAATGTTTTAGCCATTTTCTTGGCAAATATTGGTTATGCAATTAGTACAGTGTTATAATGCATCTAATTTTAGCCTTACTAGAGATGTAAATTTTCTTAATTTGCATTTATCTAAAACTTTCTATGGCTATAAAACTGCAAAGAGGAAGAATATGAGGTGAAAGCTGAGAGTATCCCGATTTAAGTTGTTTTCAGTTAATATAATGAGGCAGCTTAATCACCATGTCAAAGTTTGACAGGCATTCTAATCTGCAGGTGACTTTCTTTAAAATTTAAAATGAACATGCAGAGTTAATAAAGAGATACTTCCTGAGAAGAATGACTAGTCATCCAGACAAGTATCACAGTTTCATTCCGTAGTGTTTGGTCTCTGAGAACCTAACCCCACATTAACAGTACCTAGAAGAGACTGGTGTAGAAAACCACAAGGCTGTCTTACTCTTTCCGTGATAGAAATACTCATGTTTGCCTGACAGCACATTTTTGCTCTGGAAACAAATTTACATGGAAAGTTAGAGTATAAACAGAAGATGCTTAGCAGGTGTGGACTCAGAGCAGCAGAGTGGATTGGATGATCTGAATGGTGGTGTCATCAGGTAGACTGTTGACATGGCCTAGATTCTCGTGATGGTGGGCCAGGCCCCTCTCTCCTTAGGATAGCATTGAGAGTACATGGCCTGCCTTTGCTTCTCTGAGTCTCCGTTTTCTGTAATTTCTTCATTGATCCCACACCCTCGTTAATCACACAATTCTCACTAAACCACACCCTGCCCTACCTCTTTCATTAGATGTGTAATGCGTGCAGTCATTAGTAGTTGGCTTCACTTGGAAGCCTTTATTTTTCTTATAGTTTTCCTCCATGGGCATAACCTGGAAGGTGCTCCCAGCAATTCAGCTCTTACCCCATTGGCTAAGGCATAGGTTCCCCAGCTTTCTCAGTTCTAGGTGCCTTAGTTTTTTAGTCTCAGATAGATATCTCAAGTCTATCTTAGTATTTCCACAGCCCTTCTTGGCCAAAAGTAATACCTAACTGTAAAACAATTCAGTAAGTCTGTATATCCTTAGAACTTAGTAGCCATTTGAAAACAACAACAACAGCAACAACATATAAATTGAAAGAAAAAGTAGTGTTTAAATTGCATTCTTAGGTAAGTACAGTAATCTCAAACTTTGGAAGGAGACTGGACATCACCCCCCTCATTTCCTGTTCTACATTATTTTTCATATTGCACTTGCTTTTTCTCTCAACAGCCACCAAAAACCCAGCTTCACAAAGATGCAATGCCTTTCAAAAGAATATAGTGCAATTTAATGTTGGAATTGTGAACTACCTCAAGCTCGTAGCACACATGGTGTCCTATAGATGCCAACTATTGCTGTTTCCCTCAAAAATTTAAAATATTCATGCTGCTTATGCAAGTTCACCATGGTTCTCTGGGTACCTGGGACACAGTTTGGGAATCTCGGGGCTAGAACTCAGTCCCATAGCTGCATCTAGCTGCAAGGAGATGAGGAAATGGAATCTATTCAATTTAATCTAGTGACTTCTGCTCTGATAAATTAAATATTTAAATATTAATTTTACATTTCCATTTTCACAGTGATATCTTATATCCCTGTTGGTAAGTTATTGAAGGGCAGATGATTATGTCCTCCTTGTAATAATTATAACCATAATAATGATCACTATTTGTTGAACACTTACATGTAATAAGCACTCTACTAAGGCGCTTTTCATGTATGTTCTCAATCCTCACAATACCTTTTGAGGTAGCTATGGGTATTATTCCTATGATACATAGATAGATAGATAGATAGATAGATAGATAGATATATGGACACTGCTATTTAGATCAAGTATCATGCATAAAATCACATAGAAATCAAATGGCAAAGCAGGATTTGAACCAGGATGTCTGATTTTATTTTTTTATTTTTATTTTTAAAAATTTATTTATTTGAGAGCGAGCACAAGCTGGGGGAGTGGTAGAGGGAGAGGGGAAGCAGACTCCTGCTGATCAGGGAGCCCGATGTGGGGCTCGATTCCAGGACTCTGGGATCATGACCTGAGCCGAAGGTAGATACTTAACCTACTGAGCCACCCAGGCTCTCCTGGGCTGCCTGATTTTAGAATGAACTCTCTTAACAACCATGCTCTTTTACCTTTGATATTTATTGACTATAAAAATGAAGAACAATATTATACATTCGTGTTGGCATTATTTTACTGTTCCACCTATGCTAAAATAATTAAATTAATGCTATCTTTTATACAGTAACTATCTTCAAAGGATTTAAGAATTGAATTCTCACAACATCACTTGAGCAAGCATGAAGGAGAAGAGACTTGTTCAAAATAGTTCTGTGTCGGGGCGCCTGGGTGGCTCAGTCGTTAAGCATCTGCCTTCGGCTCAGGGCCTGATCCCAGGGTCCTGGGATCGAGCCCCACATCGGGCTCCTCCTGGGAGCCTGCTTCTTCCTCTCCCACTCCCCCTTCTTGTGTTCCCTCTCTTGCTGGCTGTCTCTCTCTCTGTCAAATAAATAAATAAAATCTTTTAAAAAAAAATAGTTCTGTGTCAACCTTCTCACATTCTAGTCTGAAATAATACAGGGAGAAAAGGGGGAGGCCAGTGTCTATATCCCAACTTGATATTCATTAAAGTCCCTTACCTGTAGGATGTGACACGAAGACATTTTGTTAACATCTTGACCACCCATTTTTGTTGCAGGAGGCCGAGGGAAAGACGGTGCCCCCATCATCACTTTTCCAGAGTTTGTGGGGTTTAAACACCTCCCAGAGGAAGACTTTCTGAATGTCATGACCTACCTGACTAGCATCCCCAGGTGAGCCGAACACAGCGTTTGCTGCCTTCCCAGTCACTGGCTTTATTCTGAATTTCCCATGTGGCAGGGCTGGGTTGAGATGGAATCTTCCCTGAGGATGGCTCACGCTAGTATGTAGCTTGGCCAATTTCTCTTATTTATCCATCACAGACAAGGGATGGGGGAAGAGTCTAGAAAACAATGATAAGTGAGTGTCCATTTTGACTCTGGTGTGTACATAGGAGGTACTTAATAAACATTGTTTGAATGAAACATTGAATAGCTAATGCTGACTTTGTGCTTTCAGGTTCCTTGCTCAGGATTCAGGTGATTCTGGCTTCCTGGGGCTTGTCATCTGGGACACATGGCCATTGTTAAAGGAGGTCAAGCCATTTTAGGAGTTAATTTAGTTTATCTCCCCTAAATAAGCAATTTAGAGGCAGATTTTATACCTGCACTATTCAGATGGTGAAACTAAGTCAGAGAGCAAGGAAGCAAAGGCCGGGAATAAAAACTGTGCTTATAGCTGAGACCTTGACAGAGATGTTTTTGGCATCTGCTGTTTCTACTCTCCCTAACCCGGGCCTCATACCTAGTAAATATCCAGGCCTCCTAGGGGTAGAGTGTGGGAAACAGAGTTCATATTGGTGACAACCATTTCACAGACAGAGATTGAGCTGGGAGTGGGGTCCAGACCCAACTCTTAACGTGGTGTCCACTCTCCAGCCAGGAAAGGCCCTACCCTCCATGGGGTTACAGTGCTTAAGACATCCTCTCTGACTTAACTGCCGTGAGGTTAGGCCATGTGTGTGTGCTCTTTAGCTTGCTTTCTGTCAGCCTCATGTGATTTCGAGGTCAATACCAACTTTGTGATTGAAAGGCCACCTGGTGTTTCATCCCACCTGTGGAGATCAGGCGGTTGAGTTGTTTGCTTTAACCAAACCCACTCTAAAAGATTTTTTTGGTTTTTGTGTTTGCTTGTTATCATTCTTATTTCTTCAGAGAAGGCTATGGATTTATTATTATTATTATTATTATTTTTTTAAGTGTACTCCTTCAAAGTTTAGTGCTTAAATTTGCTTCCTTTCTTCCTTTGGTCCCTAAATATGGCATGTATTACACAGACATGTGAGGATTTGGGGTTTTATTGGTTTGAAGGATGGTTGTTGTATGTCTCTGCGCTGAGCTCAAGTGGTTCTCTCTTCTGAGCACCTTTCCCATCTTGATCTGGCTAACTTCTTCACATTCATCAGGCCTCAGTCTGATCTCATTTCTTCAAGGGCTCCTTCCCTGACTTCAGTTCTGCTCTCACAGACTCCTAATTTCCATAGACTCCTGAGCTTACCCCTTATATAACACCATAGTATATGGAAATTATTTCTGCATTTCGCATTAGACTGAACAACTGGAGTACGGGCCAGTGTTTTTGTTTTGTTTTGTTTTCTTTTATCTCTACCCAAGCACAGTGCCCAGCACATAGTAGGTTCTCAAGAAGTATTATTGGTGGAATTTCCAGTTCTGATATAATTCATTTCCATCGATGAGTATTTGTTATAGAGTGAGGAGGAGGCTGCTGACAGAGGAGAGGGGAACTCCAGTCTTCCTGCCTTTACCTCCTTGGTTTATAGGGGTTGAACTTGGTCTCCCTCTTTGGCTCATTTGCATTCTAAAACAATGACCCATCAGCTTAGCAACTTCTCCTTCCATGGGGAGCAGCAAAGGAAGGGGGTAAGCAGGGAGGCAGGCAACAGGTAGACATGGCACCCCCGTTCTCATTATGTTTGTTTTAAACTCACTGTCTAATTTTACTGAATCCCCGGATGCAGTCATATGCTAAACAAGATGGGTGGTTTTCATCTTGTACTTGCAGCATTTTCTGAGTCACACTGAGGAGCATACATGGAGTGCCATCTGGACCAGTATAGAGAGAAGCATTGAAGGGTGGGACCCCTATCTCCCACATGTAGAAGAGGAGATAAGACAAAATCAGGGACTAACGTTTTGGCCTGGTGTCTTTTTTCTGCTCTATGTTCCTTATATAATTCCTTGTAAATAAGGACTTTTCCCCTTTCCTAGAATGCTGTTTGTTTCTTGAGAAAGAATAGCTGTCTGACCAGTTAGTCTCCTTTCCTCTTCCTGGCATTTACTCAAACCCTACTTGCTGCCCCACCCCTATTTCTTTCAACATAAAACAGAGACAATGGGTAAGAAGGCCCAAAATGGGAATTTGACCTGAATCTTACTGTCCAGGTTCCATTTCAGGTTCCAAAAAATGTAACTACCCTTGTTTCTTTTATGATTCCTACTTAACCACCATATGCATCTTTCTAAATCTTACAGTGGTTACCAGGCAACAGAGCCCTTCCCAGGTTGCAAAATGTTTTATAGGCAGTTGGAGGATGGCAGGTTACCCAGGGTAGGGCAAGGCTATCTCTGTGCCTGAAATTAACAAGGAGCTCTCACTGTGGCTGGGTCAGGTGAGTGCAGAAAGCTTCTCACGGCAGCTCATTCTTCACCAGATCTTTGCTGCGTGCCAACAGTGTGGATGGTGCTGTTAGGTGCTATAGAGGACCGATGAGGCCATAACACAGTATCTTCAACTTCAAGAAGCTCGTCACGGGACTCTGTTGTCACGATATTTTGTGAAATATGCAAACAAAGTGCTAAAGAAGATCAGAAAAGAAAAAAGTCACTTCAGACAGGAAAAACAAGGAAAGCTTTAGGAGTGAGTAGCCTTGAAAGATAGGTAAGATTTCCACGGGTAGATATGGAAGGGTGACATTCCAGAGAGAGAAAAGAGGGTGGTGTTTAACAGCTTTGGACACAGCCCCAATCTGGAATGAAATCCACATTCTACTGCTCACTAGCTGTGTGATTTTGGGCAAAACATTTGGCTTCTATTTCCAACACCCCCTGAATTTTAAGTTTTACATAGAGTGTGTTTGAGGAATTATAGACCACGCGGGTTGATCAGAACAGAGTGAGGCTCCTTTTCAGCTAGTAGTGAGAAATGAGAGCTGGAAAGACATCTGGAAACAGACTGGGCAGGCCTTTTCCACCAAGTTAAGGAGTTTAGACATAGTGAGCAGGAAGAGGCTGTTGGAGGTTTTGAGGAGGAGAATGACAACCAGATCAATCTGGTGGTGGTGTGCAGGGTGCATCAGACGGAGCCAGGAAAAGGAGGCAGGGAGACCTGATTAGGGGCTTCTACACTGGGACAGGTGAAAATGAAGAGGAGGGAGCTAGCTTGATAGCAGGAGGACTGGGTAGAAAGGGATGGACAGAAAGGGGCCAGTGAGGGTCAGAGAGGGGGAGAGTGAGAAACTGATGATGGTATTTGGCTTTAGGAATTGTATTCACAGATCTCACTGCTTGTCTGGGCATATGGAATTGACCCCTCATTTTGGTTTTGATTGTCTCATCTTGTTTTATTTTGTTATTTTGCCTGGCTCTCCCTTACCAAAAGTATGCTAGGACGGTGGTTTCCATCCTAGCCGCACATTAGGGGAATTTTTGGGAGTTGGTTTTTAAGATTTTATTTATTTATTAAAAATTTTTTTTATAATTTTAAAAAGATTTTATTTATTTATTTGAGAGAGAGCATGCAAGAGAGTGCATGGGGGTTGAGGGGAGGGCCAGAGGGAGATAAAGAGGGACAGATTCTCTGCTGAGTAGGAAGTTCGATTGGTCTCTTTCCCAGGCTCCATCCCAGGACCTGAGAGCATGACCTGAACTGAAGTCAGATGCTTAACTGACTGAGCAACCCAGGTGCCCCTTATTTATTTGAGAGAGAGTGAGAACACACAAGCACACGCACAAGCGAGGGGAAGGGCAGAGGGAGAGAGAATCTCAAGAGACTCTGAGCTGAAACCAGGAGTTGGACACCTAACTGACTGAGCCACCCAGGCGCTCCAGGATCACTTGGGGAGTTTTAAAAAAATCCTGATGTCCAGACCAAAACTCAGGCTAATTAAATCAGAACTTTTTCAGGGGGGAACCTAGGCTTCTATAGTGCTGAAAGTCTACAAGTGATTCCAGCGTTCCTCCGAGGGTGAGACTCACTGCTAGGGCTGACAGGGAGACACTGTGGGGAAAGGGAAGAGGCAGTTGAGGTGTGAGGAAGAAAATGTGGAGTCAGGCTTAGCTTTTGGGTAAGATGCAGTAGTGGGACATGTGGAGAAGTTGAGAGACAGAGGGAAGGCAGTACCCAAATCTTTTACTTGTTTTCACAGTTGTGGATTTCTTCTCCTTAAATGCAACATAAGCCAAAAATTATATTTCCTGAGCTTCCCTGACTCTGCGATTTCTTTGTGAATTAAATTAGTACATAACTCTTGAGTTAGAAATCTTCCCACGTGGATCTCATGGTATTAAAATATATATGGTTGTATCATTGCCACATCACCGTTATGTTTCCAGTAACAGCTGAGGGCCCGCTTTAGCCTATCAGGTACCATCTGCTATGTGTCTGTACTACTAAAGGTTTTCAGAATCTGTCTTATAACAAGAGCAGGATAATCCTAGGAGTCAGTTTCTCAGAGGTATTAGGTAAGATATTGTCATTTAAAACACGTGGCTACTGACTGTAGCCAAAGAGTTTGAAAAGGCCTTAGTAAAACATTCTGAGTAACTGAGAAGATGATCAGCTATTTTTTTTTTTTAAAGATTTTATTTATTTATTTGACAGAGAGATAGAGACAGCCAGCGAGAGAGGGAACACAAGCAGGGGAGTGGGAGAGGGAGAAGCAGGCTCCCAGTGGAGGAGCCTGATGTGGGGCTCGATCCCAGAACACCGGGATCACGCCCTGAGCCGAAGGCAGACGCCTAACGACTGAGCCACCCAGGCGCCCCACGACTGAGCCACCCAGGCGCCCCGATCAGCTATTTTTAGATCACAGTTGTTTTTCTCAAAATCAATATTTGTATAACTAAGTATGTATTTTTATTACTGAATTACTCTATTCAGTTTCTTTGTTTTACTTACAGTTCTGAGTTCATTATTTGACAGGGATTGGAGAAAGTACTTTTATTAGATTGTATTTCATAACAGTGGTAATTTTATGATTATTTACTGTTTCTAAAGGGTCTTTTCTATAATGAATCTGATGAGAGGCCTGCTTACGTTTGGTGAATTTTCCTATGTCCATTTTCCTCCCATAAAGCCTGATTAATAGTCTTTGAGATGAGTCATATCCTCATTTACGATATGCTGTCTGATAGAATGTTATCTGGCATTTCTACTTTAGGAAAGGAGGGGAGAAGGACACTGTTATTATTTGCCTTGTGAATTATAATGAGAGCTGCTCCTTTGTATTAAAAAGCTGAATTACGTTATAATTATAACGATTTGTTTATATTTCTTATTATATGTTATATATTATAAAAATTCATCAGCTTTAGAAATCAGCCCTGCCACAGAAGTAAATTCACTCTGGGCCTCTTACTGTTATGAAGGCTATAGGAAAACCCCTGTTTTTAAGTGGCTTTGAATGGCATTAATTGGAAAAGTGCTGCTTTGATTGAGTGGCAAGAATGAGGTCCATTATTTCCTGGACTGGCCAAGGAATTGCTCCCCAGAGTCAGGGAGATGGAATTATTCGTTTGACTTCTAAGGCTAGAGGTCTGGGGTGGGGAGTTTTGTGGGGCTGCTGCATTGCCCAAGGTGGGTGGATGTGCTTCAGCTCTCAGGAGGGATGCCTTGAGAGGCCAGACCTTTGACACCCAGCTAAGGCTCAAAATTAGAGAGCACCCCATGGATTTGTTATAAATAAATGGTGACACTGGTAAGGAAGTCTTATATGCCAAGAGAATTTGAATGAACTATTCCGGAGGGCAGAAAAAACAATTTAATATGCTAGAGTCCTGTCCTTCTCTGTGTAAGAGCTAGGAGTCTGACAGCACTTCTCACCAGTAGGATGACCTAGTGTGTACGTAATGGCTTTTCTTTGTTCATTTGCTTTAGAATATCTTTACTATCCTGCTTTGTGTCACCTGTCCAGTTCAGATAGGAGCCCACTTTGCCTTTTCTGATTATGTTCCATTTAGGTTTATTTAGACATTCAGAGCACAGCCTCTTGCTTGAATTTATGGGTGCTGATGGTTGTAAATATCTGGAATTTGGTCTTATTCAGCAGTATTATTAATTGTAAAGAAGATAATTGCCACAAGCTGAAACAAACAGCCCCATCTCCTATTTATTATATGATGTGGGTTGTTTTGGTGATGGGGTGATCTGAAAAATTGAGATGAAATTGTAGAAGCTATTGGGTGCAGTACTGAGTTTAAAATGTGAATGTTGTTTTTTAAAAATCAACTCATCATGCCTTCCACCAGTCATTATGTGGTCAATAATGTTTCCTAAGAAGCCACAGAGGGTGTTGACTTTTGCTGTTTATTTTATTTTTTATACTACTTATTGATTTACTAATTATTACATGGTTCTTTACTGTGTATTACTTCCTGTTTTAAGGGGTCCTGAGAATGTTGGGGGAGGGGGATTCAGTTGGTCCATAATACCTTATGAAAGGACTCTAGACATTATTAGCACAAATACCTCTCTGATTGAATAATCTCTACAACTTCACTGGGGTGATAAACATCGAATTAAATTTAGTAATGATGTGCAATCCATATTTTCAGTCAGAATATTCTAGGTTGAAGGTTATCAAACATTATCTGGAAAGGACCAGAGAGTAAATATTTTAGGCTTTGCAGGCCATATGATCTCTACCTCAACTACTGAACTCTGGTTTGTTGCTCAATTGCAAATATAGATAATATATAAACCAATGAGTGTAGCTGTTTTGCAATAAAACTTTATTTACAAAATGGGCGTGGAGTGGCTTTGGCACATGGACTGCCATTTGTTGGCCCCTGGTCTAGTGTGATTGTTCTCAGACAATAGCATGCATCAGAATCATTTGGGGGACTTGTTAAAACAGATTGCTGGCCCCACTCCAGACTTTCTGATTCAGTCAGTTTGGGCGAAGCCAAATAATTTTCATTTCTAATAAGTTCCCAGGAGATGCTGCTGCTGCTGGTCTGAGGACCACACTTTGAGAACTATCCACGTTTACAAAGATGGATATTAAGACCAGGTAGAAGAAGAAAACGTGTATAAGTATACATAGCTGGCGAAAAGTAAAGCTTAGGGCTTAGATTTCCTGGCTCCGTGCTATTTCCAGTGCATCATGAAGTTTTCAGATAATGTTATGGTGGTGATCTCCATGGTGCTAATTTACATATTTATGTTTTTATTTTTTGATTTATCATCTTTAGACAGTATCTTGTGATTCTTTGCTATGAAAAATGAGTTTTGCATACTATGATGCTTCTCAATCCTTGCTCCCTTTCACCCCCTAATTTTTGTTAGTTACATTATTGTTTTTAGATCATGTAATGTTTACCGTGATAAATTTAAAGAACACAGTTAACCTCTGTCTGGTCCTCCAGCAACCTTAGATAATATCTGTTGATTTCTTACTGTACATTTCCATCTTCCTTTACTCTCTCTCATCCTTCAAGTTCTTCTACCTATATACCACTTTCTTTCAGTTGGTAAGGCTTATAATATATTTTACATCTTTACTATACATGGTTTTTTCCCTTTGACTATAGGTTGATACAGTCAAACACAGAAATCAGTAAAATGCATTTATTTATGTAATATCATTAGACTCTAGAGTGAGAAATGTAGTCCTATGTCATTAAACCTGTCTCACTCAAAGGAGTGCTACACGTATGCAGGTAAAATGGGTTCTCTTTTGTAAAAATCCATCAATTGCTCAAAATCATGCCACAATTTAATTCATTTCAGACTCAGGAAGTGACTTTTATTTATATACCTTTTCCCTTGACATTTCTAATTGCCTTTCTTTTTTTTCTTATTTACAGAGTAGCATTTATCTATATTGCATTATTAATATCTTGCTGATTCCTTATCATAGAATTTATGTAATACGTATATTTTTTTCTTGAAGATTTTTTTGAGGCCCTCTGGCTTACCCTCATAATTCAGGGTGGCTGCTCTCTGAACCTGCTGCCAGATGTCAACCTGGGATTGCTTTTTATTGTATCTCTGGGAAGGCGGTTCCTTCTTTTTCTTTAATTTTTTTTTTTTTTTTACTGAAGTATAGCTGACACACAATGCTATATTAGTTTCAGGTGTACAATATAGTGATTTCATTTTCACTGGAAAACTCTTAAGTTGTTTCTTTTTCAGAAAAGGTGTACGGTAAGTGAATCTTACAAGATTTCTGAAGGTCAGGGATGCCTGGGTGGCTCAGTCAGTTCCATATCTACCTTCTTTTTTTTTTTTTTTTAAAGATTTTATTTATTTATTTGACAGAGAGACAGCCAGTGAGAGAGGGAACACAAGCAGGGGGAGTGGGAGAGGAAGAAGCAGGCTCCCCGCAGAAGAGCCTGATACGGGGCTCGATCCCAGAATGCTGGGATTACGCCCTGAGCCGAAGGCAGCCGCTTAAGGACTGTGCTACCCAGGCGCCCTCCCATATCTGCCTTCTGCTCAGGTCATGATCCCAGGGTCCTGGGATCGAGCCCTCGTGTTGGGCTCCCTCCTCAGTCGGCTTCTCCCTTTCCCTCTCCCGCTCCTTCTCCCTTTGCCCTGCTTGTGCTCTCTCTCTCTTGCGCTGGAACGTGGGGCTCCATCCCACAATCCTGAGATCATGACCTGAGCAGAAACCAAGAGTGGGTTGTGCAACTGACTGAGCCACCCAGGCTCCCCTTGATGCATTGATTTCTAGCAGCCAATGTTATTGATAACAAGGTTGTTCTTTCTGACATCTGAGTCTCATTCCTTCATAGGTAAGCTGTTTCTTTCCATAAGAATTTTTTTTTCTTTATGTTTTGCAGGTTTGATTTCAAACTTTTTCTTTCATTCTATTGGGCCTTTGAACGGGAGATTCAAGTCTGTTTTAGGTTTAGAATTTTTTTCTGTGTTTTTTTAAAATTTATTTTTAATTAAAAAAACTTTTTTCCTCCAAGTCTGTTTTTGTGTTTCTTCTAGAACTCAAATTAGAGAGATATTGTATCTTCCTAATCTCTCTTCTGTGTCTTTAACTTTTCTCTCATATTTTCCATCTTTTATCACATCCCCCCCCTTTTTTTTTAAAGTAGTCTCTATGCCGAATGTGAGGCTGGAACCCACAACCCGGAGATCAAGAGCCACCCACTCCACCAACTCAGCCAGCCAGGCACCCCTTCCCCCATTTTAAATATATATATGAATTGTCTCTTCATACCTTTGCTCTTTTTTCCATCAAGCCTTTTTTAATCTTTATCTTCCTCTCCATTTTTAAGACTTCTCTATGGGTTAGGGATATTAGCCTTTATCTGTGATATATGCTGCATATATTTTCTCTCACCTTTTTATTGTCCTTGCACTTAGCTTGGGATTTTTTTGCCATGCAGAATTTTTATATCATCAAATGTATCAGTGTTTCTTTTATTGCATATGGATTTTGAACCATTGTCAGAAAACTTTCCAATACCTAGATTATAGGGGGAATTCACCCAGGCTTTCTTGTAATACAGTATAATTTCATTTACAGGTAGTTCTGATGCACTTGGTGTTTATTTTCGTGTGTGGTATGAGGTGTAGATAGAGGTTTATCTTTTTGCAAATGGCTATTCAGTTATCCTAACACCACTAATTTTAAGAGTTCATCTTTGCCTCAGTGATTTGAAAATTAATTGTTCTGTCTATTCATAAGTGAATAACACACTACTTTGCTTATAGAGGATGTTTAATATCTGATAGGATTAATTCTCTTTCCCCTCCTGGCCCCTTAAACTTTATTTACTTTTTTCATGTTTTTCTAACTGTTCTTTTTTGTTTTCTTTTTATGCATCTAGCTCCATAAAAAAAACAAAACAAACAAACAAAAAAAACCCAAACTTGGTCTTTTCATTGGGACTTTGTTAAATTTATAAATTAACTTTTGGAAAAGTGACATATTTATGGTGTTGAAATAATCTCATCAAAAAGATGAAAAGTCTTTCTGATTGTTAAAATCACTTTTGTGTCTTTCAGGAGTGTTTAAAATTTTCCTGACAGTTTTGTACCTTTATTGTTAAGTTTATTACTAAGTATTTTATCATTTCTTGCTCTTGTGAATGAGATCTCTCTACCATTGTATCTGTTAACTGGTAATTTTATTTTCTTATTGTTTTTATTAGGTTTAAGTATCGATGTCATTCTTGCTTCATAAATAGTATTTTGAAGTTTTCTTTCAGTTTTTAAGCTCTTTTTGTATGTGTGTGTGGCATGGGACTTTATGGTCATTGATAATTTGAATTCCCCTCTGAAATTTCCTTGGTGAATCTTAGCCTTGATAACTTTCTCTATTTCCTCTATGGAAATTGGCTTGTTTAAACTTATATTTCTAATGACATCAATTTTGGTAAATTATATTTTCCTAGGAAATTATTCATGCCTTGGTTTCTGAGTTTATTTGCATAGAAGTATGCAAAATAGTTTCTTAGAAATTTAAGGTTTCCTGTGTTTCAGTGGTTATTTTCCTTTTGCTATTTCTTAGTTTGTATACCTGTGCTTTGTCCTTTTCTCCCCTTGATTAAGTTAGCTAAGAGGCTTCTTTATTTTGTTAATTAAAAAAAATGGGATTCTCATTTATTAATTAGAGCTATTGCATTCCTTTTCTCTACTTTATTCATTCTGTTTTATCTTTTTTTTCATTCTGCCTTTATCTTTAATATGTTTTTCCTTGTGCTTTCCTTTGGTCTTTCTTTATTTTTTTTCTCATTTTTGAGTTGGAAAGTAAATTTATTTTCATTTTATTGATATAAGCATTTAAGGTTTTGAATTTTCTCTGATTACTGCTTTAAATGTATTCCACAGACTCTGATATGTAATATTTTTATTATCATTCTATTGTAGAAATTATGTAATTACATTTTACATTTCCCCCTACTGAAGAGTTGTTTAATAGAAGGTTTTAAAATTTTAAGGTTTTTTTTTTTTTCTTTTTTTTTTTTTCCTGTGGTCCTATATCATGACCATTTTTTGTGGATGTTTCATGCGTACTTTAGAAGGTGATGAATCCTCTATTATCAGGATGTAAAGTTCAACACATATCCATAGTTCTTCCTTATTGATTATGTTGGTTAGGTCTTTTATAACCTTATTGACATGCTGTCTGTTTATTCTGCCTCGTGCTGAAACTGGTGTAGTAAAACCTGCTATGTAAAATGTATCCTCGTCTTCTTGTATCTCCTATAGTTTCTGCCTTAAAAAGCTGGCTGTTGGGTTATTAGGAGCATACCTACCATATTTTCATTGTGATTTGTGACTTTCAGCATTAAGAAGTGTTCCTGATTATGTTTAATGCTTTATGGCTTGAATTCTATTTCTATTTTGAGCTCAATCCCTTGCTTTTGTTTCCATTTACCTAGTATACTTTTTTAAAAAAGATTTATTTATTTATCTGAGAGAGAGAGAGAGAGAGAGTGAGCACACAGCAGGAGGGGCAAAGGGAGAGAGAGAATCTCAAGTAGACTCCACCCTGAGTGTGGAGCCCCATGTGAGGCTTAGTCTCATGACCCTGAGATCATGACCTGAGCTGAAAGCAAGAGTTGGATGCTTAACCAATCGAGTTACCCTAGTGGCTAGCCATCCCAGCCTAGTATATTTTTGCCAATTCCTTTATTTTTAGCCTTTCTGACTTTGTTCTAGATCTTTTTCTTAGATACAGTATATAGTTGGGTCTTAACTTTGTGAGTCAAATTGAAAATCTTTCTTTTTATTAGGTGAATTAAGCCCATTTATGTATATTGATATTTCGTCATTATTTTATAACTACTATAACTAATATAAATGTATTATATTTATTGTATTTTTCTAGTGATAGGTTTTCTTTGCTTTTTTTATTTTTAACTTCTTTTGGTATTTAGGAAGATTTGTGACTTTTGTCCTTGTATTTATGTCCTTTTTAATGTTCTTGGTCTCTGTTTTTAAATATAATCTTTTCCTATCTGGTTTTTCAGTTTTCAGTAATATCCTTTGATTTCATCTGCTGCCTACACAACAGTATTTATTCAGTATTTTATTCTTTTCTCTTGCCCTCTCCTTTTTCTTTCCACCTTTTAACTTGCCTTATTTCTGTGTATTATTCGTATGTTTAACATTAGAACCTCTATTAAATATATTAAATTAATCCTTTTCCTGAAGTTTCCCCAAGTTATCTCTTGATTCAATGAAAGTCATTCTTTCCTAGATTCTCCCAGATTTGCCTTTCCAAGACTGCCTCTTTGAGTCCTTCTTTAGTTAGTACCCTAATGTACCAGGACTTTCTTTTTAGTATCTTTGTACTTAGGGTGTACTTTTTTCCCCCTGGGAGTTGTTTCATATCAATCTCCTCATCTCTTGACACTCCCTATGTATTAACCAGGGCTCTCCAGAGAAAGAACTAATAGGAGATATATATATATATATATATGTATAAATATCACTAATAGGAGATATATATCTATATATCTGTATCTATCTATCTATCTATCTGGTAAATTTTATGTGTCAGTTTGACTGGACTGAGGGATGCCCAGATAGCTAGTAAAACATTGTTTCTGAGTGTGTCTGTGAAGGCGTTTCTTGAAGAGAGTAACATTTGGATTCATGAACTAAGTAAAACAGATTGCCCTCCCCAATGTGGATGGGCATCATGCAAACTATTCAGTGCCAGAATTGAACAGAAAGGCAGAGGAAAGGTGAGTTCTCTCTCTGCTTGAGCTGAGACATTCATCTTCTCTTGCCCTTGAACATTGGTGCTTCTGGTTCTTGGGCTTTTGGACTTAAATCAGGATTTAGAACATTTGCCCCTTCATTCTCCAGCCTTGGACTTGGACAGAGTGACATCTCCAGCTTTCATGGTTCTCCAGCTTGCATTTGGCAGATTGTGAAACTTCTTGGTCTTATAAATGCATGAGCCAATTCCTATAATAAATCTCTTCTTTTATATATCTATATATACATTATTGGTTCTTTCCTCTGGAGATCCCAGATATATATGTAAAGAAATTTATATAAGAGGTTGACTCGTGCTTATGGAGACTGGGAAGTCCCACAGGAAAGCTCAGGAAAGCCAGTCATGTAGTTGAGAGGCCTGAAAGCCAGAAAGCCAATGTTGTAGATTACAGTCCAAGTCTGAAGGCTAGGAGCACTGAGTGTAGGAGATCAATGTCCCAGCTCAGCAGTCAGACAAAGAGAGAGTGAATCCTCCCTTCTTCCACATTTTTATTCGATTTAGGCCCTCAGTGGATTGAATCATGTCCACTCACATTGGGGAGGTCAGTTGCTTTACTTTACCAATTAAAATGCTAATCTTTTCTGGAAACACCCTCACAGGTGCACCTGGAAATAATGTTTAACCAGATATTTGGACATTCTGTGATCCAGTCCAGTTGACACGTAAAATTAACTATTATACTCTAGCTCTCTGCATAGGCTTGTAGCAGGAGCTCAAGAAATAGCTTTGCTGGAAATTGGTGTCTGTTTTCTTAAAAATCTATTTACAAGTAACTTGAAGTTTGTAGTGTTCTCTGTCTTCTAGTTATGCTCAAGGCATTAAATTTGTGTGGCTCTATATATTCTTTTTGTTGATCTGTATGACTTTTAGAAGATGTGTAAAGATTCAGATTTTGCTCAATAATCCAGAAGAAGTTCTTGTCTTTATCATTTTTGATAAACTTTCAACTTCAGATTACTAATTTTATCATTGGCCATGTCCTTTTTTGTAAACTCTAATGTAAATTTTTAGATACGAGTGTCAACTTAGTCTAGGATGTTAAAACAAAGTACTATGGACTGAGTGGTTTATAAACAACAGAAATCTGTTTTTCATAATTCTGGAGGCAGGCAGTCCGGGGTCAGGGTAGCAACATGGTCAGGTTCTGGTGAGGATCCTCTTCTGGGTTGCAGACTACCAACTTGTAACCTTGCACAGTAGGAAGAGGGCAAAAGAGCTCTGTGGGATCTCTTTTAGAGGAGCACTAATCCCATTCATTAAGGCTCTGCCCTTATGACTTACTGACCTCCCAAAAGCCTTATTTCCTAATACCATGACATCAAGGGCTAGGATTTCAATATATGAATTTGGAGGGAGGGGCACACAAACATTCAGGCCATAATTGGCATCACTATTTCTTATCTTTGATTACTTTCTTTTCATAACTGGCTGTGTTTGTATTATGGATGCAGTAGCCTTTCAAGTATCTGAGATTACTAATTAGAAAATATAAAAAAGTTCTTTTCTGCTTTTTAAATTATTTCCGTTTCTACATTGGTAGTTCTATTTATTTGCCTCAATCTTTCTCTTTTATGCTTTGGTTTTATTCATTTCAGAAGGCCTTTGGTTGCCTTTCCTTATTTATGAATGGAAGTTTATATTATTAATATAATTGTCTGGCTTGTGTTTCTTTTGCATTTGGGTAGGTCCGTTCAACCAAAGTCCCTGTACTTGAATGGGAGGAGAGTCAGGCCACAGTGGGTGGGGTGGGGGAGGCTGGAGGGGGAGGCTATAAACAGATTTCCCTTTAGGATGCTTGGCTAGGTAGCTGGTAGGCTTTATTTATCATAATAAAGAGGATTTTGTCCTGGAGGCAGAGTGTCTTAGTTAATTCACTTCTAGAAAGCCCTCCTGGGCATATTCTTCTGGGTCTTGGTTTCTTCAACCTCTGCTCTGCTTTCTCCCCAGCTTCAAAACTCACAATCTAGGCTCTCAGGCAAATATAATTTGTAAAGGAAGGTGTTCTGAAGGCTGCAGAACAACCCACTGCTCTCTATTCACAACTTCCAAACAACTCCAAGGTTGGCCTATATAAAGGACATCACCTAGAAGCTTATTGGAAAGCAGAACCTGGGGCATCACCCCAGACTTCTTGAGTCAGAATTGGTATATTAAGAAGATTCTCAGGTGATTGGTGAGGACATTAAAGTTTGAGATACATTGTTATACATGACGCTAATTAATTACTCTGCCTTTCCTGCTCTCTGACCCGATCTCCGTCAAGACTGGGACTATCCTGGCCTCAGATGAAGAAGCTCTTAAGCTTTTTTCCCCCTCTATCTTCAGCATTATTAGGAAGAGGAATTCACTCATATCCACAATCCCAAAAAGATCTCATTCTTTTCTAGTGACATTATCTATCTTTGCTTCCTGCACAGAATATCCTAGTTTTTTCATTTTCAAATGTTTAATGTACATTCTAGAAATGAATATTATTTAAAGAAAGTTGTGGTCGAGTGTTTCTGTGGAGGAGGTGGAGTCCATAAGACTATCCAGGAGCATTTTATGCAATTTACGCAAATACTTTAAACAATTGCATCATCTTTTATCATGATGTACAGTAGACAAACCCAGCAATGTACTTTGTTCATATATTTACTCATTCACGGTGGACTTTCAGGGTTACAGAGACTTTATTATTGGTTATTAACATACCTACGTCTTTTTCCATTAAAAAAAGGGTGGTGGCAGGAATGGAGTTTGAAATATGGAAGCTATCTAGGAAAGGGGGTGCCTAGATGGCTCAGTCCATTTGGCGTCTGACTTTTGGTCTTGGCTCAGGTCATGATCTTGGGGTCTTGAGATCGAGCCCTGTGTCAGGCTCCGCACTCAGTGCAAAATCTGCTTGAGATTCTTTCCTCTTCCCTCCTTCCCTCTTACCCCCCTGCTCCCCTGCCCCCGCTTGCTCTCTCTTTCTCAAATAAATAAATAAATAAAATCTTAAAAAAAAAAAAGGAAGCTATATAGGAAGGAATATCTGAATGTAGAGAAAGGCTACCACATTCTGTGAGCAGCCTGGCAGGGGATTTGGTTGGCTTAGAGGCAGTGGATACCCTGTAACTGGATGCGTCTGATAGAGCTGGATGGGCATCTTGCAGGGATGTGCAAAGGGATTCCTTCCTTGTTAAAGAACTGAATGAAGTCATCGACCATGTTTTTTACTACTATAAAGAGGAAGTGTCCTCTAAGTATTGTCTAGTCTATGAATCAGTAGAGCTGATTCTTAAAGTTTCAGCTTTCTATAATTCTAGATTTTTTTAAATTCAGAAATAACCCAAGAGCTTTTGGGTTTTTAAAATAAATCTTTAAAATTTTTATATAAATTATAGAAAATTGAAATTTCTATCATTAAGCTGCAATGATTATCAATGCATGAACAGTTGTGTTTCATCCATATCTCTGCCCATATTCCCTCCCACCATCATCTTGAAGCAGATATCATATCACTTCATCTGTGTTTCAGTATGCTTTTCTTTTTAAATTAAAACAAATTTTTTCTTAATTAAAAAAATGTTTTCTTTTTTAGAGAAGGGGACTAGGAAGGGGCAGAGGGTGAGAGAGAGAGAGAGAGAGAGAATCTTAAGCAGGCTCCATGCCCAGCTCGGAGCCCAACTTGGGGCTCAATCTCACAAACCTGAGATCATGACCTGAGCTGAAATCAAGAGCCAGATGCTTAACCGATTGAGCCACCCAGGTGCGCCTCAGTATGCATTTCTAAAAGACTCTTTAAAACATAATACCACCATCATGTCACGTCACGTCACGTCACGTCACGTCACGTCACGTCACATCACATCACATCACATCATGAAATATACCTTAATATCACCAAATAATTTGGTCAGCTTTTATATTTCTCTATCTTTTTTTTCTTTTAACTTTGAATTAAGATCCAAAAGGGAGTGGTGTGGGTACATTGCCATTTGTTGCTCTATAGATTCTCCCTTCTTCTCTCACCCAAGAGCCTTCAATGTCTTCATGCACTGTTGTTTACTGGCTTTCCTGTGCAGCACTAGCGTGTCTGACTCTCCTCATTGATTTGGGTGGGGAATTGGCATTATCGTCAAAGGAGTACTAGCGTGATAGCCTCTAGTCCATTTTATTTTTATTTTTAATTTATTTACTCATTTATGTAAAAAATTTTGATTCCAGTATATTAAACATACAATGTTATATTATTTTCAGCTGTACAATACAGTAATTTAACAATTCCATACTTTATCAGTGCTCATCACGATAAGTGTGCTCTTAATCCCCTTGACTTATTTCACCCCTCCACCTACCTTCCCTCCGGTAACCATCAGTTTATTCTCTACAGTTAAGAGTCTGTTTTTTGGTTCGTCTCTTTTTTATCTTTGTTTTGTTTCTTAAATTCTACAAATGAGTGAAATCACATGGTATCTAACTTTATACCCTCTAAGTCCATCCATGTTGTTGCAAGTGGCAAGATTTCATTCTTTTTAATGGCTGGGTAATATTCCATTGTATATAGATACCACCTCCTCTTTATCCATTCATCTGTCAATGGACACTTGGGCTGCTTCCATAATTTGGCTATTGAAAATAATGCTGCAATAAACATAGGCATGCATATATCTTTTCAAATTAGTATTTTCATATACCTTGGGTAAATACTCAGTAGTGGAATTACTAGGTCACGTGGTAATTCTATTTTTAATTTATTGAGAGACCTCCATACTGTTTTCCACAGTGGCTGTACCAGTCTGCATTCCCACCAACAGTGCACAAGGGTTCCTTTTTCTCCACATCCTCACCAACACTGGTTGTTTCTTGTGTTTTTGGTATTAGCCATTATGACAGGTGTGAGATGCTATCTCATTGTGGTTTTGATTTGCATTTCCCTGATGATGAGTGATGTGGAACATCTTTTCGTATGTCTGTTTGCTATCTGTACGTCTTCTTTGGAGGAGGGTCTGTTCATGTCTTCTGCCTATTTATTAATTGGAGTATTTGTGGGGGGGGTTTTGGTGTTGAGTTGTAGAAGTTCTTTATATATTTTGGGTATTAACCCCTTACTGGCTATATCATTTGCAAATATCTTCTGCCATTCAGTAGGTGGTCTTTTAGTTTTGTTGATAGTGTCCTCTGCTGTGCAGAGTTTTTTATTTTGAGGTAGTCCCAATAGTTTAATTTTGTTTTTGTTTCCCTTGCCTCAGGACACATTTCTAGAAAAACGTTTCTATGGCTGGTGTGAAAGGAATTACTGCCTATGTTTTCTTCTAGGAATTTTATGGGTTCTGGTCTCACATTTATTCTTTCATGCATTTGGAGTTTATTTTTGTGTATGGTGTAAGACAGTGGCCCAGTTTCGTTCTTTTGCGTGTAGCTGTCCAGTTTTCCCAGCACCCTATGTTGAAGAGACTTTTTTCCCTTTGTATATTCTTGCCTTCTTTGTCACGGTTTAATTGACTGTATTATTGTGGGTTTATTTCTGGACTCTCTGTTCTGTTCTATTGCTCTATGTGTTTTTGTGTCAGTACCATAGTGTTTTGATTACTGTAGCTTTGTAGTATACCTGGAAATCTGGGCTTGTGATACCTCTAGCTTTGTTCTTCTTTCTCAAAATTGCTGTGACTATTCAAGGTGTTTTGTGGTTCCATACAAATTTTAGGGTTATTGTTCTAGTTCTGTGAAAAATCTTATTGGTATTTTGATAGGGACTGCATTAACTGTGTGGATTGCTTTGGGTAGCATGGACATTTTAACAATAATTGGTTTTTCCAATCCATGAGCATGGAATATCTTCCCATTCGTTTGTGTCACTTTCAATTTCTTTCATCAGTGTCTTCTTAGTTTTCAGAGTGCAGATCTTTCACCTCCTTGGTTAAGTTTGTTCCTAGGTATTTAATTATTTCTGGTACAATTGTAAATGGGATTGTTTTCTTAGTTTCTTGTTCTGCTACTTCATTAGTAGTATGTAAAAATGCAACAGATTTTGTATCCTGTGACTTTATTGAATCATTTATCAGTTCTAGTAGTTTTTTGGTGGTGACTTTAGGGTTTTCTATATATATAGTATCATGGCATCTGCAAAGTGAAAGTTTTACTTTTTCCTTATGAATTTGGATGTCTTTTATTTCCTTTTGTTGTCCAGTTGCTGTGGGTAGGACTTCCAGTACTATGTTGAATAAAAGTGGTGAGAAAGGACATCCTTACCTTGTTCCTGATCTTAAAGGATAATCTGTCAGTTTTTCCCCATTGAGTATGATTTTAGCTATGGGTTTTTCATATATGGCCTTATTTTGTTGAGATATGTTCCCTCAAAACCCACATTGCTAAAAGTTTTTATCATGAATGGATGTTGTACTCTAATGCTTTTTCTGCATCTATTGAAGTGATCATATGGTTTTTATCTTTTCTCTTATTAATGTGATGTATCATGTTGATTGATTTGGAAATATTGAACCATGCTTGCATCCCAGGAATAAATCCCATTTGATGATGGTGAATGATTTTTTTTTAATGTATTGTTGGATTTAGTTTGCTAATATTTTGTTTAGGAATTTTGCATCTCTGTTCATTGGAGATATTGGCCTGGAGCTCTCTTTTGTTGTAGACTCTTTACCTGGTTTTTGTATCAGGGTAATGCTGGCCTTACAAAATGAATTTGGAAGCTTTCCTTCCTCCTCTAATTTTTGGAATAGCTATTAGCTCTTCTTTAAATATTTGTAGATATGACCCGTGAAACCATCTGGTCCTGGACTCTTGCTTGGTTTTTTGATTACTGATGCAATTTAATTGCTGACAATCAGCCTGTTCAAATTTTCTATTTCTTCTTGACTCAGTTGTGGGAGGTTATATGTTTCTAGGAATTTATCCACATTTTTTAGGTTGTCCAATTTTTTAGCATACAATTTTTCATAATATTGTCTTATAATTCTTTGTATTTCTGTGGTGTTGGTTCATATTTCTCTTCTTTTATTTCTAATTTTGTTTATTTGAGTCCTCTCTCTCTTCTTTTTTTCTTTTGTAATGAGGCTGGCTAAAGGTTGATTAATTGTGTTGATCTTTTTTTTTTTAACGATTTATTTATTTGAGAGAGAGAGAGAGAGCAAGTACAGGAGGGGGAAGGGGCAGAGGGAGAGGGAGAGAGAGTCTTTTTTAAGCAGACTCCATGTTGAGCCCAGAGCCCGACACAGGGCTTGATTTCACAACCCTGAGATCATGATCTGAGCTGAAACTGAGTCGGAAGCTCAACCAACTGTGCCACCCAGGTGCACCTACTGTTCTTTTCAAAGAAACAGCTCCTGGTTTTATTGAGTTGTCCTATTGTTTGTTTGTTTAGTTGCTATTTCATTTATTTCTGCACTAATCTTGATTATCTTCTTTTTTCTATTGGTTTGGGGTTTTGTTTGTTCTTTTTCTAAATCCTTTAGGTGAAAGGTTATGTTGAGATTTTTCTTCCTTCTTGAGGTAGGCCTGTATTGCTATAAACTTTCCTTTTGGAACCACTTTTGCTGCATCCCAAAGTCTTTGAACCATTGTATTTTCATTTTCATTTGTCTCTATGTATTTTTCAATTTCCTTTTTAATTTCTTGGTTGACCCATTCATTGTTTAGTAGCATGCTATTTAACCTCCATGTATTTGAGTTCTTTCCAGATCCTTTCTTGTAGTTGATTTTTAGTTTCATAGCATTGTGGTCAGAAAACATGCATGGTGTGACTTCAGTCTTTTTGAATTTGTTGAGACTTGTTTTGTGGCCTATATGTGATCTATTCTCGGAAATGTACCATGTGCACTTAAAAAGAATGTGAATTCAGCTATTTTAGGATAGAATGTCCTGAATTTATCTGTTAAATTCATCTGGTCCTATGTGTCATTCAAAAGCACTGTTTCCTTGTTGATTTTTTGTATAGACAATCTATCCATTGATGTAAGTGGGATCATTAAAGTCCCCTACTATTATTGTATTCATATCAATTACTTCCTTTATGTTTGTTATTAGCTGCTTTATGTATTTGGGTGTTCCCATGTTGAGTGTTTAAATATTTATAATAATTATGTCTTCTTGTTGGATTATTTCCCTTATGATCATAAAGTGTCCTTCTTTGTCTCTTATTAAAGTCTTTGTTTTAAAGTCTATGGTACTCCAGCTTTCTTTTCAATTCTATTTGCATGATAAATACTTTTCCATCTCTTCACTGTTCAATCTACATGTGTCGTTAGGTATAAAATGAGTCTCTTATCGGCGGCATATAGATGTGTCTTGCTTTTTTATCCATTCAGTCACCCTATGTCTTTTGATTGGAACATTTAGTCCATTTACGTTCAAAATAATTATCGATAGGTGTGTATTTATTTCCATTGTTACTTGTTTTATGGTTGTTTTTGTAGTTCTTCTCCATTCCTTTCTTCTTTTGCTCTCTTACCTCACAGTTTCCTGGCTTTCTTTAGTGATATACACAGATTCCTTTCCCTTTATTTATGATTTTTGATTTGTGGTTACTGTTAGGTTTTATATAACATCTTATGCATGTAACAGTCTATATTAAGTTGATGGTCACTTAAATTTGAACCCATTCTTTCCTCCTCTCCTTCCCCCATGTTTTAGGTATAAGGTGTCATACTTTATATTCTTTTATTTTGTGAATCCCTTGACGGGTTTTTATAGATATACTTAATTTTAGTGCTTTTGTGCTTCCTCCTTATTTTATTCCTGCTTACGATCTTTCCTTTCCACTCAAAGTGTCCCTCTTAACATTTATTGTAGGGCTTGTTTAGTGGTGATGAATTTCTTTGACTTTTGTTCATCTGGGAAGCTATCTCTCCTTCTATTTTGAATGATAGACTTCCTGGATAAAGTATTCTTGGCTGCAGGTGTTTTTCTTTCAGCACTTTGAATATATCATGCCACTCCCTTCTGGCCTTCCATTTCTGCTGAAAAATCAGTTGATAGTCTTATGGGGTTCTTCTTATATCTAACTGCTGCTCTTAAAATTCTCTCTTTCTCACTACATTTTGCTATTTTAATTACTATATGTCTGTGTATGGATTTCCTTGGGCTGATTTTGTTGGGAGATCTCTGTGCCTCTTAGATCTGGATTTCTGTGTTCTTCCCCAGATTTGGGAAGTTTTCAGCTATTATTTCTTCGAATAAATTTTCTGTCCCCTTTTTTCTGTCTTCTTTTGGGATCCCTATAACGCAGATGTTATTATGCTTGATGATGTCATCAAGTTCCTTAAGTCTATTTTTATTATTATTTTTTTCTCTCACCTGTCCAGCTTGATTGCTTTCCATTCCTCTGTCCTCCAGGTGGCTGATCCATTCTTCTGCTTCCTCTGGTCTATAATATATTCCATCCAGTGTATTTGTAATTTCAATTATTGAGTTTTTCATCTCTGATTGGTTCTTTTTAATGTTTTTGTCTCTTTGTTAAGGGTCTCACTGAAGTCCTCCACTCTTAAATCCAGTGAGTAACTTTACAGCCATTACTTTAAATTTTCCATCAGTCTGATGTGGGTGTTGTCTAGTTGTATCTGTGAGACAAGGTGAGATTAGGGTCCTCTTACTCCAGCATCCTCCAGCATCTTCTCTAGTCCATTTTAAAGAAAGATCTTAGTTTTCCTACAGAGAAAATGGGAAGCAGGATTCTACTCTTGATGAGGCATCAAAGAATATAGCAAAAGATGGGGTAAAGTGAGTTTCCAGGTTTGAGGAGAGAGGGAAGATATGATAAAGATTCTGAGATATTCAAGATATCAAACTAAAATGTCCCTATGTGTTCCATTCTTAATTTGAGATTACCTCATAATCTCTTTCAAACTCTAAAAATTATCCACTGAATTTGTACATCCATGGTCCCACGGACTTGACATCATTATACAGAATTAGAGTCATAGAATGTTAGAGTTGGAAGAAGTACTTGAGATGAGCTTATGTCAGCCCACCATTTTATAGATGAAGATGCCAAGAGAATTCTGTGAGACTAAAAGCATTATCGATTCTTTACTTCTGAACTAGAATAATATTTTTTAAAAAATAGGTTAATCATTCTACCTCCTATATTAGGAACAACTTTGAGGACTGCCATTCAAAAGAGAATTCCTAAAAGTATTAAAGATCACAGAGTAACTATCAACAGATATAAATGATGCTAAAAAGTAGTTTGATTTTCTCCAGTACGAAGCCCCAGAGGCAGTATGCCAGTGGACAATCATATGCTTCGAATTAGGCATTTGAGTTGGGGTTACCAAGTTATCTTGTTTTTTCTGACACTGAAAGTCCTGTGTCCCAGGAAACTGTTCAGTCCTGGACAAACTGGGATGGTTGGTCACCCTATATTTGACTTAGTTCTTATGGCAATGCAGGGAAATTTCAGTTAATTAAAATATTTTTCATAACTAGCTTACTGAAAAAGGAAAATCATAGGAAAATATATAACATCAGAGCCTAATTAAGGAAATAAATACCACATCCACCACAAAACTGCCCCAGTATTTTGGGGTCACACCACATTTACTTTTATCACATATACTTCTATATTTATACTTAGTCATACTTAAAATGCCATGTTTGACTCATTAGAAATTCAGTTATATTTGTTACAGAGGAGTTACTAAGTTTGGAAAATGAAGAAATATAGTGTTTTAAACATTTTCCATACCAAGAGGGTATAAATTTTGTGGCATGAGCATTGGTTTCAGAGTCTGAAGACTTTGAATTTTAACTCTGCACATGATATATAACTTTGGGCAAGTCATGATTACTTTTTAAGCATCTTTGAGGATTAATTTCCTCATCTATAAAGTACAACTGTTATCAGCAACCTGGTTTTGAGAGTGGTCATGAGGATTATATTAAATAGCATTTATTCGGGTATCTAGCACATCAGAGGACTTTAGTGTTAAAAAGAGCAATAGGGGTTAAAATAGCCAAGTGTTGCTTAAAGAAATACACTGTTCAGAGAACCCATTTCCTGTGCATTTGGTTTAGTTGAGGTTTTCATGCTTTTGTTGAACCGGATAGAGTGGGGAAAAAAAATAATGCCACAGTAGTTGATATGACTGCGTATTGTTTAAAATATTTATCTTTCCATACCAAGATAAACTGTATTCAAAATCATTGTCATGATTTATTATCTCTCCTTTCTGAACTGAGGTCTGTACACAGCTGTGTCAGGAGACACAGCCCTTTATGTACACAGGTATTTTCCCAGGAGATCCCACCCTGTTTGACCAGATGCTCTGGCCCTGGGACTTGATCTGCATGGAGCTAAGAAGAGCCTGTTGTGAGGGGCATTTGCCCTCAGTTTGGCTGGGGAGGCCACACAGGCATCAGCTGCTTATTTCGTAGATGAAAGAACAGCCTGTGTTTATGTGCTATATGTATTTGTCGAGCCTTTCCCAACTCCACCTGGCTTGAGAGCCCTAGATGTTCTCTTAGAACATTGTTACTCAATGATTATTTGGTTTAAAGAAAAAAGAAAAGAAAAACATTAGTGACAGAAAATATACAAAACAAAACTGCCACAGGATGCAAGCAGATCATCTGTGAGAAAAAATTGAAGGGGGGGCAGTGGGATGGGATTAAGAGCATGAACATTGGTATCAGAGAGCTCGGGGTTTGAAATCCAGTGTTGCTAGTGTGATATCAGGCAAGTTATTTTATTTCCATCAGCCTTTGTTTCCCCTTCTGTAAAGTGGAGATAACAATATTTATTGTATAAGGTTAAGTAAAATTAAAAAATAAATGTGCCTGACACATAATAGGAGCTCAATATACAGTGGCTATCATTATCTAAAATTATTATTTTTGTTATTAACATCAGTTTGTTTTTGCTCTACTACTGAGCAGTTTTGGTCATTCTTCTGTCCTCTTTGATCAGTGCTGGACACGTGTTGGGAACTTGATAAGGATGGATCTTTGTTCTTAAATTTTGTAATATTTTTCCTTTCTCACACCTTAAATTTATTTAATTCTTTGGTTTTCTAAACTGAGTTATAATTTACATGTAGTAAAGTACATAAATCTCTACTGTATAGCTCAACGAATATTTGCCTGGTCATATACCATGTAAAAACCGGCAAAATCAGGGTGTAAAATATTCCTGTGAAGGGTCCTTTCTGCTTCTTCCCCACCAATATCTGCAGGCTTAGCTCTTCACTTCTTTACCTCCCTCCCCCAAGAAAACCACTATTCTTTCTTTTACCACCACTGATTAGAAAGGTTGCACAGTATTTTGAAGCTGAGCAACCATCTCTAAATAATCTATGGACCAAAGAATAAATCACAAAGGAAATAGAACATTTTAAACTGAATAATAACAGTATATCAAAATTTAAGTGATATATATATATATATATATGGCTTTAGCTATAAATACTTTTATTAGAAGAGAGGAAGGTTTAAAATCAATGATCTGATCTTCCACTTTAAGAAGTTCAAAAAAGACACTTGCAATTAAACCCAATAGAGAAGGAAGGAAATTGTGAAAGAAAAAAAAAAGGTAAATGAAACAGAAAACAGAAGAATAATAGAGTTCCATTTTAATTCCACAGTGATCAGAAATACACCCTGAATGATTGCAATCATTTAAAATTTGTTGACATTTGCTTTATGGGCTAGAATAGTGGACTCTTTTGATAAATGTCCTTTGTACGTTTGAAAAGAATGGGTGTTCTGAAGTTGTTGAATGTCAAGTTCTTCAAAGTCAAGTCTATGTCCTTACTGGTTTTTAGTTATTAGGAGAGAAGTTTCTAACTTTGTGGATATATCTATTTTTCTTTTAGTTCTATCATTTTTTTAAAGGTGTTATTTATTTACTTATTTTTGAGAGAGGGAGAGCACGAGTGGGGGACGGGCAGAGAGAGAAGAGACTCCTTGCTGAGCAGGGATCATGATGTGATGCGGGAGTCAATCCCAGGACGCTGGGATCATGACCTGAGCTGAAGGCAGATGGTTAACCGACTGAGCCACCCAGTTGCCCTAGTTCTATTAGTTTTTGATTAATGTATTTTGAAGCAGTGTTCCTGCATATGTAGACCTTTAGGATTGTTGTATCTTCCTGATGAACTGACCCTTTTATCTTTGTGAATCACATGTCTCTGCCAATACTCCTTGTGTTGAATACTACTTTTTCTAATGTTAATATAGCCACACAGGCTTTCTTATGATTGGTAATTGCATAGTATGTCTTTCACCATCCTTTTTCTTTCCATCTCTGTTCTCATGTTTAAAGCGTAATCACTGTTTCTTGTAATCAGTATTTTCATTTTAACACTATTTGCCTTTTAAATGGAGTAGTATAGAACATTTCCACCTAATGTGATCATTGAAATTGGTTGGGTTTAAATCTACCATCTTGCTGTTTGTACCATTTGTGACTTGTTCTTTATTTCTCCTTTCCTGCCATGTTAGTCTGCTCTGGCTGACATAACAAACCAGCATAGACTGGATGGCTGAAACAATAAAAATTTTTTTCCCACTAGGTGCCTGGGTGGCACAGTCAGTTAAGTGTCCGCAGTCAGTTAAGTGTCAGCTCAGGTCCTAATCTCAGGGTTGTGAGATTGAGCCCCCGCTTGGACACTGCACTCAGTGGAGAGTCCGCTTGGGTTTCTCTCTCTCCCTCTCCCTCTCCCTGCCATGTGCTTGCATACTCTCTCTCCCAAATAAATAAATAAATAAATAAATAAATAAATAAATAAATCTTTAGAAAAAAATTTATTTTCTTGCAATTCTGGAGGCTAGAAGTCCAAGATCAGGGTTCTGGCTGATTGTGTTTCTAGTGAAGGCTCTCTTCCTGTCTTCAGATGGCTGTATTCTTCCTGCATTCTCACATGGCAGAGCAAGAGCTCTGCTGTCTTTTCCTCTTCTTAGAAGGGCACTAATCCTATCAAATTAGGACCCCACCCTCATGACCTTATTTAACTTTTATTACCTCCTTGCAGGCCCTTTCTTTAATGACAGTCGCATTTTTAATTAGAACTTCAACATACAAATTTTGGAAGGATACATTCAGTCTATAGCCCCTGCTCTCTTTGGAATTTTTCAAATATTTTCAGTATTCAATTTAATCTCCTCAATTAGATTTTAAGTAATGGTTTCCCTAGTGTTATAGTATGTAATAACTATATATAATGTATTTACATATATAATGTATTTAATATATACATATATTTTCCACATATATTTAATAATACTTATTGATTTCACTTTTTTAAAAAAGATTTTATTTATTTATCTGACAGAGAGAGAGAGAGTGAGCATAAGCAGGGGAAGCAGCAGAGGGAGAGGGAAAAGCAGGCTCTCCACCGAGTAGGGTCCGACTCGGGGCTTGATCCCAGGCACCCCTGTTTTCACTTTTAATAGTCAGTAGTCTTTTCGTGAAATAAAAAACACAGTTGATAATATTTATCACATATGTAATGTTTACACTGCTCTTCATTCCTTTTTCAGATTCAGGTTACTGTGTGGGATTATTTCCTTTCAGGGATGGACATTTATTAACCTATTATCAGAATAAGCAACCACTACTTTTTTTTTTTTTTAAAGATTTTATTTATTTATTCGACAGAGATAGAGACAGCCAGCGAGAGAGGGAACACAAGCAGGGGGAGTGGGAGAGGAAGAAGCAGGCTCATAGCGGAAGAGCCTGATGTGGGGCTCTATCCCGTAAGGCCGGGATCACGCCCTGAGCCGAAGGCAGACACTTAACCGCTGTGCCACCCAGGCGCCCCTCTTTTTTTTTTTTTTAATTATGTTATGTTAGTCACCATACAGTACATCCTTAGTTTTTGATGTAGTGTTCCATGATTCATTGTTTGCGTATAACACCCAGTGCTCCATGCAATACATGCCCTCCTTTTTTTTTTTTCAAAGATTTTATTTATTTATTTGACAGAGAGAGACAGCCAGCGAGAGAGAGAACACAAGCAGGGGGAGTGGGAGAGGAAGAAGCAGGCTCCCAGCTGAGGAGCCTGATGTGGGGCTCGATCCTAGAACACTGGGATCACACCCTGAGCCAAAGGCAGACGCTTTAAGACTGCACCACCCAGGCGCCCCAATATATGCCCTCCTTAATACCCATCACTGGGATAGCCCATCCCCCCACCGCCCTCCCCTCTGGAGCCCTCAGTTTGTTTCCTGGAGTCCAAAGTCTCTCGTGGTTCATCTCCCCCTCTTATTTCTCCCCCTTCATTTTTCCCTTCCTTCTTCTAATGTTCTCCCTGCTATTCCTTATGTGCCACAAATAAGTGAAACCATATGATCATTGTCTTTCTCTGCCTGACTTATTTCACTTAAGCATAACCTCCTCTAGTTCCATCCATGTTGCTGCGAATGTTTGGTAATCATCCTTTCTGATGGCTGAGTAATATTCCATTGTATATATGGACCACACTTCAAATAAAAGCCTCTTCTAGTAGTTGCTCCCTATGGAAGCAACTCTTAACTCTCCCTGGAATTTGTTTATTTTCTTTATTTTCAGAGTTCCCTGATATCTTTAAGGACAAATGTGGGTTTTTAACTTAACCAGTTTGTGGTTGTCATTGTTGCTGCACCGGTGGCTTTATGGACACTTTAATCTCACACTGTATCCCATTAAATGTCAGTAAACCTCACTGTTACAATCAGTGTTTTGGGCAATAAACAAAACTAAACTGAAGAGGGATCAGCATTCATTGTGCAGCTCCTAAACTCTGCCCAGTCAGTTTCCATGAAGGGTTTTTTTTTTTTTTAATTCAAATTTCAGTTAGTTAACGTACAGGGTAAAATTAGTTTCAGGTGTACAATATAATGATTCAACACTTCCATACAACCCCCGGTGCTCATCATTAGTGCATTCCTTAATTCCCATCCCCCCACCCCCCTCCCTTCCGATAACCATTAGTTTGTTCTCTGTAGTTAAGAGTCTGTTTCCTGGTTTGCCTCTCTCTCTCTCTTTTTCCCCTTTACTCCCTTGTTTTGTTTCTTAAATTCCACATATGAGTGAAATCATATGGTATTTGTCTTTTTCTGACTGACTTATTTCACTTAGCATAATACTCTCTAGTAGTTTTGGTTTTTGTTGTTGTTGTTGTTGTTTTAATATAAGAATGAAAGTCTTCCTAATCAGCACTGAATCTCCTTTTCAGGCTTATTTATTTTTCTTTCCCTTTCATGCTTCCAACTTTATTCATCTTGGAGAACGTCCTTTAATATTTCTTGAAGTGAATGCCTACTGACAATAAATTCTCTCAGCTTAATTGTCTGGAAACACCCTTATTTCACCTTCATTTTTTAAAATGAATTTTCAATTGGTATAGAATGCTAAATGGGTCCTTTTTTCAGGTTACTAATTGAAACATAGCATTCTATTGGATTGTAGCTTCCATAGTTCCTGTTGAAAAGTCAGTGACAATTTTTTTTTTTTAATGTTAATCTTCTGGAGGTAATGTGTCTTTTTTTTTCACTGGTTGCTTTTAAGGGTTTCTCCTTATCTTTAATTTTCAGCCGCTTGGCTCTGATATGCCTGGATGTTGTTTTCTTTATATTTACCCTGCTTGGTATTAGAAGAGCTGCTTGAATCTGTGAGTTGATGTCTTTGATCTGATATGGAAAATTCTTCATTGTTATTTTTAAAAATATTGTTTCTGTAACATACTCTCTCTCCTCTCCTTTTGGGACTCTGTTCACGGCCCATATCTCTTTAACATTCCATCCTTTCCATTTCTCTGTGTTTCAATTTGAATATCTTCAATTCATATGTTTTCAGTTTCACCTCTCCTGTCTTCTGCTGTGTTCAGTCTGCTGTTAAATCCACTGAGTTCTTAGTTTCGGATATCGGTGTCTTGTAATTCTAGGAGGTTCATTTGATTATTATAGTTTCTTATTCTCTGCTGAAATAATGTATCTTTTAATCTGTCTACCCTTCTTTTTCTTTTAACATATTGATCATAATTATTTTAAAGTTTTGTCTGTCAAAACCAGGAATATCTTAGAGTCTATAGTTATTGACTATTTCATCTCTTAATTACTGTTTTCTTCTTGCTTTTTTGCATCTCTATTAATTTTTTATTTTATGCTGGATATTGTAGATGATATGTTGTAGAGGCTTATCTGCTTACAAAAAGTATTGAGCTTGATCTGGTGGGAAGTTAAATTACTGGTAAATCAGCTTGATCTTTTTGAGGCCTGCTTTTTAGGTTTTCTTAGGGCAAGTCCATTTCTGCTTGGTCCTTATTCCCTGAGTGTAGCTTTAATCCTATGGCAATTCCTATGATGTTTCATTTATCCTAGAGTATTGCCCTTCTAGAGTTTCACCTGAAGGCCCAGCTTGCTCATCAAAGTCTGTCTATTCTGTGTGGGCCCAGTGCCAACTGTCTTTCTTTCCCCAGAACTATGCAAACTTTATAAATGTTCATCAATTTTCACATGTGTAGCTGCTGTTGTCTGTTAGCCTTCTGGACTCTTGCCTGAAATAGTGGGGCCCTGGCATTGGCCACATTAAAGGAGAACTTCCATGAAGATTTCTGGGGTTCCCTCTCTGGAGTTCACACTGGTCCTTCTTCATAGTCACACTCCTCAAGTTCTGGTGACTTTTGCTTCCACAATCCCCAGTCTCTGCCTCTTTTACCCAGTGAGTCCACTCCTCCTTGTACTATGGCCTGGGAAATGTTCCCAGTGAGAGAACCTGGGTCATTGTGGAGCTGTGATATTGGCTTGGCCCAATAATGACTACTTCAGATCAGCTACTTGTGTTTGCTTAGATCTTCTGCCTTATCCACATATAGACACTTGTTAGGGTAAAGCTCACCTTCTATCCAATATTAAAGAGTTATTACAGGTTTACTAGAGGCCATCTACTTTTCATGTACTTGATCTCTTTTCATTGCCATGACAAGCACATATGAAGTAATCATAATATTAGTATAATTACAGTGCATATGTACCAAGTGCCAGGCATTGTTTTGAGCCTTTTATATATTTATGTTATACATACTTATTTAATCCTCACATCAACCATATAAGTAGGTACTATTTTTGTTCCTACTTTACAAACGGGGACTCTTAGAAACTATAGAGATGAAGTAATTCTACCTTCCACCCCCATATACACTATATGAATGGTGGAATTCATGCTTCAAACCTAGGCAATCTGGCTTCAGAGCTTATGCTTTTAACAACGTCATTATTGGTAGTATTGTTTTCATTTTGTGGATAAGGAACTGAGCTTTAGAGAGGGTGGGTGATTTCCCCAGTGTCACAGTGCTAGTAAGTGGCAGCACTAGGATTTGAGCCGTTAGAATCCAGAGCCTTTGCTTTTTCCTGTATATCATAGTTCATCCCAAAGAGAGACAGAAGAAAAGTGTTTTCATTTTGGGGACTTTAGTTTAAAAGACTTTTGTGAGGACTTAGGAGGGGGTCAAACACCTTCCTTTCATTCTTAATAAAAATAATATCTTCTTGTACATATATTTGCCGGCTGTTTATAGCAGGGTATTGGAAGGGGTTGTTTTCCCCATAGACCTGTGGTATTCTGAACACCTCTAGGACTTACTCCTATGGAAGCATACTGATAGCTCCATGAATGTCAGTTTGGGGAGTGAAAAGATGGCAGAGCTCAACCTTGAGTTCCTTTGCGTACACTGGGACATGTGATTCCTAACTGACATGTGCGTTTTCCTCTAGGTATGAGCACGTGTACTCCTTGGGTGTTTCAGACACTTGCCAGCCATAAACAGAGCCCTTGGGAGGGTTTGAAACACCAAGTATTTCTGTTTTGTTAAGGCTGCCAGGCCAAGATGAGGAGAGGAAGTTGGTTCTTTTGTTGGGGAAGTCAGATTTTCCCCTGTGCCACGCGGCGTGTTTACACATGAGCCCGGAGTGCCAGAGGCTGTAGAATGTCCTGGTGAGGGAGCCACCAGAACCCATGTGTCTTACCTGGTCTCTGATACTGACCACCCTTTTTTGCAGTGTGGAGGCTGCCAGCATTGGATTCGTCATTGTTATCGACCGGCGAAGGGACAAGTGGAGCTCCATAAAAGCATCATTGACACGAATAGCTGTAAATATTCATTTTTGTGCTGTTATTATAAAAAGTAATTTAAATTGTTCGACAATTTCCTATCAAAGTCACAGGGAAAAGGTAATTGTTTTATGCCAAATTTTGGGAAGGTCTTTGTAGCAGAGGCTATTGAGTCACGTCCATTTCCCCTCTGCTACATGCAGATCACTGCAGCAATTCCTGAGCACATCAAAATCTTCCTGAGTCTACCTTATTGACCTCTCTGGTCACCGAAGAGGGGCAGATAGGGAGTGCTGGGAAGTTAATGCCCCAGGAGTGACCAACTATTGAGTTATGGGGGTTGATGGATAAATGCCCCAGCCTCCACACCCCTCAGTGGGACAATTCTGAGATATGTACCACACAGTATCTTAGAGGGTCCCAGCCCTTCTTGCCAACAACAGTGCCCCCTCTTGATACATTGGCTTTCTTGTTATCACTTTCTCACTCTCCCCCATTCCTTCACTGTGTTTCCCGGGATCACCTCCTCAATAAACTCTATACCCAAATCCTTGTCTTAGGGTTTGCTTTGGGGGAGGTGGTTACCCAATGTAAGCCAGTCTTCATTTCAGTATTCAAATTAGTTTTTCACATATTGAAAGATACTGGAAAAAGCAGACAAAATATGATATATGTTTGCCTTTGGTATGAGATTGTACAACCTTGGATGAATTTCCTTTTCCATCTAATTAGTCTGATTTTGATCCCTGTTTGTTGCCTTCAGCTAGTAGATGTATCCTTTCTCTCTGTAGGGACCTCAGGCCAGGGAACTCAATCACATGGGCAGGCAGAGACACCTCAGGGCAGCCATGCCTGCATTTCCACCAGAGCACAGGCTCCCTAGGGCACTTGGAACTGGCTGAAGAGGATGGGGTATAGTAGGGTGATCATGTGCATGTGGAGGCTGGGATGGGAGAGGGACTTTTGAAGCCTCATTTATGCCTATTTACAAAAGTAGTCACACATGCAAACATGCACATATATGGAGTCTCAGATCTAGAGCCTCAGCCAGAAATACAAATAGCGTCTCAGCCCATTTGTCTTATCATGACATATAAAATGCAGGCTTCTTCTGTTTAGGAGCCTGCATTTCAAGCATTTGGGGAAAGGAAGACTCCCCTCCCTTTGTGTAGGGATTGTTTTGTCCCTTTGGTTTAGTTTTGGCTACAGGATTTATTTTGGGGATAAATACAGTGGTGGTTGATGCCCTGAGGCTTTAGACACTTGACAGTGCCCATGAATATTTTAGAGGACTGGCCTCAAGACAGTTCTGATTTTCCAGGGTCCATTGACAATATTGAATAATCTAATACTTGAGCCTAATTTGTTCAAGAATTACATGATCACTTTATGGGTAAAAGACACTGTAGCACGGGGATCCCAAAACCTGGCTCCCAGTCAGAATCTCTTCAGGGGCTTGTCGAAAATAGATAATGTGAACTTCATCCCAGTTCTAGTGAATCAGAATATTCCAGGCTAAAGACCAGATTATCTTTTAACAAGCACCTTAGGAAGTTGCTTTTGGGAACCACTAGAAGGAGAGAAAGGCGTGAACAATGGGAGACTTGGAGTCCCAGTTGTGCCGTTAAGTTGTTATATGAATCTGAGTTACCTCATTTCTCAGGAACTTGCCTCAAGATGAATGCAATGCTTCCTGAAAGCAACTTGGCAGTAACATGCATCAGGAACCCTTAAAATACTATCTTTGACTCAGTAATTCTTTTGGGAAACTATCCAAAGAAAGTGTTCCAAAATGTGGATTAAGAGGTTTATTTCAGTGTTATTTATAAGTATAAAAGTATGAAAAAGCCCAAATCATTAGCAATAAGGGATTGGTTAAGTAAATTGTGTACCCATGAAAGATAATATTTCCAAAGAATTTTTAAATATCAGAAATAAAAGCTCATGGTATAGTATTAAGGGAAAAAGCAGGTTACAAAATATTTCTACAGTATGAATTTAACCATGATAAAGATATTTCAGCAGAGAAAATAACCTGTAAGTAATTAGATTGGAATATTAAAAATGGCTATGAGATCATGGGTGGTTTTCTTTTTCTAATGTATACTTTTATTAATTTCCAATTTTTTCTGTAAGGAGTATGAAATACTTTTATAATCAGGAATTTTTTTGTTTTTTTATTTGTTATGATTTTTAAGGAGGGGTTTAGATTATTCAAACGCTATCTCTTTCAGCTCTGAAATCCTGTGATATATACTCTAATTCTTTGGCATCTGTGGTATCTACTTAAACTGTCCTGTCTGTGATCTTAGGCAAGAGGAGACCAATGGATGTGACATTTGCCCTGACACTTCTTTCCATTATCCTTCCAGGTAGCATTTCCAGGAAACTTGCAGCTCATATTCATCCTTCGTCCATCTCGCTTTATCCAGAGGACATTCACTGACATTGGCATTAAATATTATCGAGATGAATTTAAAATGAAAGTGCCGGTAAGCATGACTTTCATCTTGTCTGCATTTGGTCAGGGCCCGTGGAGAAAGATGGCATTTGAGCTGAGTTTCTAAGGAAGGTAGGACTCCACAGGCAGAGAGAGGAGGGTATTCTGTGTAGAGGGAACAGCATGTGTAAGGACATGGAGGCAGGAACGACGTACTTTATGTGAGGTCCACAGGGAAGCCTCATTCTTGTTAGACTATATATAGGATAATTGTTTGGAAGAAAAAAAGGTAGAAAACATGGAATATGTTTTCAGTGTAAGAGTAAGAGGTCTGGATTGTATTCAGTAGGCAATGGGGATCCAGTGAAGGTTTTTCAGTTGGGGAGTGACTCGGGTAAAATGGTATTGGAGTTATATAATCTAAAGACGTGTCCAAGACCGTAGAAAGTGATTGAAAGAGGAAGAGGTATTATAATAGTATGGGTAAAAGAAAATAAGGGTCTAAAACAAATATAAGAAACTGTAGAGTAAAAATAAAACCAATATGTGATATTCATAAAATGAAAACAAATTAAAATGACAAGATTATTTTACCGATAACTTTGGCAGAGATGTGGGGGAAACAGGCACTTTCATACTTTGCTGATTGGAATGAAGTTGGTAATGACCGATATGAAGGACTTATTGGTGGCATTTATCAAAAATTAAAATATATACACTCATTGACCTTCCTTTTTTTTTTTTTAAGATTTTTAAAATTTATTTATTTGACAGAGACAGCCAGTGAGAGAGGGAACACAAGCAGGGGGAGTGGGAGAGGAAGAAGCAGGCCCTTAGCGGAGGAGCCTGATGTGGGGCTCGATCCGGTGGCCGAAGGCAGACGCTTAACGACTGCGCCACCCAGGCGCCCCACTCATTGACCTTCCTATAAAAGTTATTCTACAGATATTCTCACACATGTGCATATACAGTGATATTAATTACCAAATAAGAATAAATGATTAGAAATACCATAATGATGAACAACAAGGGAGTAGTTAAATACACAATCAACTAAATACTTTGTAGCCATCAAAAGTGATAAGGCATGATACAACCACTGTGAAAACAGGTGGCAGTTACTATACACCTAACCTATGACCCAACCAAGAGAAATGAAAACACGTGTCCACAAAAAAGATATATACAAACAAGAATGTCCTTCAACATGGGAATGGATAAAGAAATTGTGGCATATTCACATAGTGGAATAACATTAAGCAATAGAAAAGAGTGAAGTATTGATTATTATAACAACGTGGACACATCTCCAAAATATTCTCTTGAAAGAAAGAAATTAGACACTAAAGAGTGTATGGTCTATGATTGTATAACATTTAAGAAGAGGCAAAACTAACCTAGGAAATCACAATGATGTGATCTGTTAGGGGTGAAGGGGAGTGGAGATTGATTGGAAGGAGGCACAAGGGAATTATCTAGGGAAATGTATATCTTTTTTTTTTTTTTTAAAGGTTTTATTTATTTATTTGACAGAGAGAGAGAGACAGCCAGCGAGAGAGGGAACACAAGCAGGGGGAGTGGGAGAGGAAGAAGCAGGCTCAGCAGAGGAGCCTGATGTGGGGCTCGATCCCACAATGCCGGGATCACGCCCTGAGCCAAAGGCAGACGCTTAACAGCTGTGCCACCCAGGCGCCCCGGAAATGTATATCTTGATTGGATGGTGTTACATGTGTGTATACAGTTGTCAGAATTAATTGAACTATACTCTTAAAATCTGCATTTTATCGATGTAAATTATATCTCAATTGAAAAAGAAAAAAACATAAAAAAAGGAAAAAATAGGTAAGGTGAATCCATAGTGACAGAAAAGTTTCTAATACATATTTTTTGTTTTATTTTTTGTTTAGTTGGAAATAATTTCAAATTCAGAAAAATTTCAAGAATAAGATTAGTTCAAAGAACACTCTATGCCCTTTACCCAGATTCATTCACCTATTGTTGACATTTTATCCCCATTTGCTTTATTATTTACTTATTATTTGCTTCTCTCTATAGAGATATATATATCTCTTTCTCTCTCTAATATTATACACATATATAAATATGTTTATTTCTCTATTTATAGTATATATAGATGCATTTACATATAAAGATATATATAAATATACATATTATACATATATGAGATATGTTTATGTGTATTTGTATATAGAGGGTCTCGATTAGGAGCAGACAGTACATATAGTTGTCACGTCTCTTCAGTTTCCTTTAATCTGAAACATTTCCACAATCTTTCTTTGTCTTTTATGACATTAGCATTTTTGAAGAATACAGTCCCTTAAAAAAAAAAACAACTTACCTCATTTGGGGCTCATGTGATGATTTCTCAGGATTCGATTCAGGTAATGCATTCCTAGCTGGAATACTGCCGAAGTGATGTCATGTCCTTCTTAGGGTATCACATGAGAAGAACATAGTGTTCATGTCCTCCCCCATTGGTAATGTTAATTTTGATCCCCTAGATAAGGTGTTGTCCACTTTCTCAAATATATTATGTTTCCATTGCAACTAATACAGAATCTTTGGAGAAACATTTAAGATCAAATATCCTGCTCCTCAAAGATTCCTCTCTATATTTAATATCTATTGACAATTCTTGCCTGGAATGATCTTTATTAAATTGATGGCAAAATAATGATTCCCCAACTATAATACTCTCTGAACATACGCTAATCAGAAGTTCATATTATTTTTTTTTAAAGATTTTATTTACTTATCTGTCAGAGAGAGAGCACAGGCAGGGGGAGCAGCACGCTCCCCGCTGAGCAGGGACCATGATGCAGGACTTGATTCCAGGACCCTGGGACCATGACCCGAGCTGAAGGCAGGCGCCTAATGGTCTGAGCTACCCAGGCGTCCTCAGAAGTTAGTATTCTACTGTAAGGTAGAACTTTCCCTTCTCCCTTATTTATTTGTCTATTATCATTGGACATATATGTATGTCTCTCTCTATATAAATATATTTGTTTATTCTGGAAGTCATAGAGTTCACACTCGTACTTTAAATTTTAGGTCATCATCCATGATCCCTTATGTGGGAAACTTCACACTACTTGCATGTAAAAAAGTAATTTAACCTTTAACATTAACCCAGAAAGCATCCATCATGAATGCAAGATACTTTCAATAAAAAGAAAGTTACAGAGTAGGTGCTAAAAAAAATTTAGGTCATCTAGGATGTATTTTTAAGTGGGGATAAGGGCGAAGGGAAAATAGTACGGATAGTATACTCCCATTTGAATAAAATAGGAGTGGCATATATGTGATTGTATATGTGTAGCTCACCTTGGGAAGGCTGTGTAAGACATCAAGAAACTGGTTGAAGTGGTTGCCTCTGGGGTGTAGAACTGGAGGTCTGGGGGTAGGGGTGAGGAGGAGACTATTTTCAATTTAGCTAGACTCTTTCTGCTTGCATTTATTTTCATATACACATGTTATCTGTTCAAAACAAAGGAAAAACTTTACTTTAATTGAAATTGCTCTGAGAAAATATTTAATCCATCTCAATGAAAACTGACTCTCAGATAAGGGATTTTTCTATTTCTTTTCCCACTCTTATTTTCCCTCTTTTGGTTTCATTTTATATTAATACTCAGATTTCTTAAAATACTTCTTCCCTATATTTTGGGTGTTAACCAGACACAAAATGTATTTCCTATTTTATTTTAAATACCTATTTCAAAATATTTGAGTGTTTAAGAGAAATGTGAGCCATGAGTTGCTTATTCTGTTTTCCTGAACTGAGTAAAAACACTGGGGAAGAGATGACTTACAAGAAATGAATGAACTTTTTGTAATCCTCATAACGTTCTTCCCCTTCAGAGATAAAGAAAATTGTTTCTTGTCACTCAAAAAGTTTTGGAGTTAGAACTAAGCGTTTGACCAAATGTCATATACGTGTTTCCCTGGTTGTGTATAAAACACACCTCTCCAAGAGATAATATGTATACAGATACATATGTGATTTATGCCCTGCTTTTCATGTAGTGCATCTGTATTAAGAGAGAAGGACCATCTATTTTATGTTGCTCCTATGTCTTTAGTTATTCTGTATGTGGTAATGTATGTTGATTCCTTACCCATCATGTTTTCAATTTTTTTTTAAAGATTTTATTTATTTATTTGTCAGAGATAGAGACAGCCAGCAAGAGAGGGAACACAAGCAGGGGGAGTGGGAAGAAGAAGAAGCAGGCTCATAGCGGAGGAGCCTGATGTGGGGCTCGATCCCATAACGCCAGGATCATGCCCTGAGCCGAAGGCAGACACTTAACCGCTGTGCCACCCAGGCTCCCCCGTGTTTTCAATTTTTAAACTTAAAATCAACTTTTTAAAAAGCTGTCACCCAAACTAAAGGCTCATTTAATTTGGCATTTTTAAATGCTAAACATTTACCCTGTCAGCTACCATTTCACCTGTGGAAGATAATCACACTCCCCTCACTGTTCTGATGCACCATAGAGTTCTGGGTAATGCTACCAAACTTGATGGAACCAGACTTCAAAGTACATTTAGCCTTTTAAAAAAAATTTTTTTTTATTCTTTTAGATTTTATTTTTTTTTTAAGATTTTAAAAAATTATTATGTTCAATCAGCCAGCATATAGTACTGCATTTAGCCTTTTAAATGACAGCACAAACTGTTGGTTTTTCTTCTTTACGCCTTTTTTTAATTTAAAAAAGTTTTTAACTTAAATTTTGCTTATTTAACAATATTGGTTTCTGGAGTAGAATTCAGTGATCCATCACTTACAACACCCAGGGCTCATCACAAAAAGTGCCCTCCTTAATACCCTTCGCCCATCTATCCCATCCCCCCACCCACGTCCCTCCATCAACCCTCAGTTTGTTCTTTACTGTTAAGAGTCTCTTATGTTTTATTTTTCTCTCTCCCTTTCCCTGCCCCCCTTCCCATATGTTCATCTGTTTTCTTTCCTAAATTCCACATATGAGTGGGATCATATGATATGTGTCTTTCTCTGACTGACTTATTTCACTTAGCATAATGCGCTCTAGCTCCATCCATGTCATTGCAAATGGCAAGATTTCATTCATTCATTATTAAGCTGAATAATATTCTACTGTATATGTACACCACACCTTCTTTATTTATTCATCAGTCGATGGACATTTGGGCTCTCTCCATGGTTTGGCTATTGTTAATAATGCTCCTATAAACTTTGGGGTGCATGTACCCTTCAAATCTGCATTTTTTATCCTTTGAGCGAATACCTAGTAGTGCCATTTCTGGGTTGTAGGGTAGCTCTATTTTTAACTTTCTGAGGAACCTCCATACTGTTCTCCAGAGTGGCTGCACTAGTTTGCATTCCCACCAACAGTGCAAGAGGGTTCCCCTTTTCCCACATCCTTGCCAACACCTCTTTTTTGTGTTGTTAATTTTAGCCATTCTCACAGGTGTGAGGTGATATCTCATTGTGGTTTTGATTTGTATTTCTCTGATGATGAGTGATGTTGAGCATCATCTCATGGGTCTGTTAGCCACCTGGATGTCTTCTTTGGAGAAGTGTCTATTCATGTCTTCTGCCCATTTCTTAACTGAATTATTTTTTTGGGTGTTGAGTTGATAAGCTCTTTATAAATTTCAGATACTAACCCTTTATCCGACATATCATTTGCAAATATCTTCTTCCATTCCTTAGACTGCCTTTTAGTTTTGTTTACTGTTTCCTTCACTGTACAGAAGCTTTTTATCTTGATGAAGTCCCAATAGTTCACTTTTGCCTTTGTTTCCCTTGCCTCCCGTGACGTGTCTAGTAAGTTGCTGTGGCTAAGGTCAAAGAGGTCTCTGCCTGTGTTCTCCTCTAGGATTTTGATGGTTTCCTGATTCACATTTGGGTCTTTCATCCATTTTGAATTTATTTTTGTGTATGGTATAAGAAAGTGGTCCAGTTTCATTCTTTTACATGTTCCTGTCCAGTTTTCCCAACACCTTTTGTTGAAGAGACTGTCATTTTTTTCCCATTGGATAGTCTTTCCTGCTTTGTTGAAGATTTGTTGACCGTGTGGTTGTGGTTCCAATTCTAAGTTCTCTATTTGGTTCCATTGATCTGTGTGTATTTTTGTGCCAGTACCATATTGTCTTGATGACTATAGCTTTTTAATATAGCTTGAAATCTGGAATCATGATGCCTCCAGTTTTGTTTTTCTTTTTCAGGATTGCTTTGGCTATTTAGGGTCTTTTGTGGTTCCATACAAATTTTCGGATTGTTTGTGCTAGCCCTGTGAACAATGCTGATGTTCTTTTGATAGGGATTGCTTTACATGTGGAGATTGCTTTGGGTAGTATAGACATTTTAATGATGCTTGTTCTTCCAATCCATGAGCATGGAATGCTTTTCCATTTCTTTGTGTCCTCCTCAATTTCTTTCACACGTGTTCTATAGTTTTTCAGATCTTTTATCTCTTTATTTTTTTTAAAAGGTTTTATTTATTTATTTATTTGACAGAGAGAGAGACAGCCAGTGAGAGAGGGAACACAAGCAGGGGGAATGGGAGAGGAAGAAGCAGGCTCCCAGCAGAGGAGCCCGATTCTGGGATCATGCCCTGAGCCGAAGGCAGACGCTTAACGACTGAGCTACCCAGGCACCCCTCTTTTACCTCTTTAGTTAGATTTAGTCCTAGGTATCTTACTGTTGTTGGTGCAATTGCAAATGGGATTGATTCCTTGATTTCTTTCTCTGCTACTTCATTATTGGTGTAGAGAAATGCAACAGATTTTTGCACATTTATTTTATATACTGTAACTTTGCTGAACTCATCAATTAATTCTAGGAATTTTTTGGTGGAGTCTTTTGGGTTTTCTACATACAGTATCATGTCATCTGCAAATAGTGGAAGTGTGATTTCTTCCTTGCCAGTTTGATGCCTTTAATTTCTTTTTGTTATCTGATTGCTGAGGCTAAGACGTCTAGTACTGTATTAAATAGTAATGATGAGAGTGGACATCCCTGTCTTGTTCCTGATCGTAGGGGAAAGACTCAGTTCTGCCCACTGGGCATGATATTAGCTATGGGTCTTTCATATATGGCCTTTACGATGTTGAGGTATGTTCCATCTATCTCTATACTTTGTTGAAGATTTTTATCAAGAAAGGGTGCTGTATTTTGTCAAATGCTTTTTCTGCATCTATCAAGAGGATCATATGGTTCTTATCCTTTCTTTTATTAATGTGGTGTATCATGTTGATTGATTTGTGGATGTTGAACCACCCCTGCAACCCAGGAATAAATCCCACTTGGTCATGGCGAGTAATCCTTTAATATACAGTTGGATACAATTAGCCAATATCTTGTTGAGAATTTTTGTGTCCGTGTTCATCAGGGATATTGGTCTTAAACATGGTTGTGATATTAGCACTTTACTTTGTAGCTCACTGGCCTCTCTTATTACAACATCTCCCTGCTCTTTTCTAGTTAGATGATAGTTATATTTTCACAAGTTCATTTTGTATGACTCATAAGAATGAGGTGGCCCAAGGTCCAACGTCACTTAGCCTCACCATACCTTTACTCAAGGAGAGGGGTGCTTTGATATAGCAAAGGATTTAGAGGACCTATTGCTGGCACTTACCTATTCTGAAACAGCTGTATTAACAGTTACCTCACAAAACTGTTATGTGAAGTGGCTAAGACAGTCTTGCAAAAATCTCTCCAGAAGCTATGGATGTACAAACCAGTTTTTAAAACTGGAGTTTGTAACAAAATACAAAAAACTCTTCTTTCATAATTCAGAGGCCATGTATCTCCTTTAAAGAACAGCTTAATGCAATGTAAGTAAGAACATAAATGTATACTGAAAAGGAAAAAAAAATGACATTCTTAATTTATAACAGCTATTCTAAGAATGTACTTGTTGGCTATGGTATGGTAATGTTGGTGCATCCACAGGAGGAAATGAGAGGGCAATGAGATGGAGGTACTGCATGCCATGGGGGGCCACAGGGGAAACACCAGGTTTTGGCCAGGAAGCAGAAGCAGGAGGAAGGGAAAAGCCTAGGCCAGTACCTTTCTTGGGTTTCCACAGGAAGGGCAAGGCCAGGCAAGGCAAACAGCTTAGGATTAGCTAGTTTAAATACTTCCAGTGGGTTTGGGGGTATAGGGACATTCTCCAGTTGTATGGTATTTGGTCCTAGGATGATTTAGGGCAAGTGAAATATTGGCTTGGTGTGTAAAAGTTAAATAAGGGAGTACTTGGGGATATGGGCTTGGGATCAGTTGGTTTGGACATGAACCACGGGCTCCTTCTGAGTCCTTTTTCTTAATCTCTAAGAATTGGCTAGCCCTGGGAGGGATGGTCTCTCCCCATCCCACAAATGCCACAGCATCAAGAATGCAGAAAATAAGAAAATATAGTTAATATAAGTGGTCCTGTGATGAAATGATGCCAAATAGACAAACACAGTATCTAAGAGAACAGAGAACAACTATTTTAAATGGTTGGTGTTTTGAAAATTTTTATTTTATTTTTTAAAAATTCTATTATAATCAACGTACAGTGTGATATTAGTTTCAGTTGTACAATATGATGACTGAGCAACTCTATACATTTCTCCATGCTCATTATGATAGGTGTACTCTTAATCCTCTTTTCCTATTTCACCCACCCCTCCACCTCCCTACCATCTGGCAACCACCAGTGTGTTCTCTGTATTTAAGAGTCTGGTTTTTGTCTGTCTCTTTTTTTTCTTTGTTTTGTTTCTTAAGTTCCACAAACAAGTAAAATAATGTGGTATTTGTCTTTCTCTGACTGACTTATTTCACTTAGTTTTATGCCCTCTAAGTCCATCCATGTTGTTGCAAATGGCAAGATTTCATTCTTTTTTATGGTTGAGTGATATTCCGTTGCCTATATACACCACCTCTTTTTTTTCTTTCTTTCTTTCTTTCTTTCTTTCTTTCTTTCTTTCTTTCTTTCTTTCTTTTTTTTTGAGAGAGAGTGTGTGTGAGAGAGCAGGGGGAAGAGGAGAGGGAGAGAGAGAATCTTAAGTAGGCTCCACACTCAGCCTGGAGCCTGATGCAGGGCTCAGTCCTACAACCCTGAGATCATGATCTGAACCAAAACCAAGAATCGGACGCTTAACTGACTGAGCCACCCAGGTGCCACAACCTCTTCTTTATCCATTCATTTATTGATGGGCACTTGGGCTGCTTCCATAATTTGGCTATTGTAAATAATGCTGCAATAAACATAGGCATGCATATATCTTTTCAAATTAGTGTTTTTATATACTTCGGGTATATCGTAGTGGAATTACTAGGTCACATGGTAATTCTATTTTTAATTTATTGAGAGACCTCCATACTGTTTTCCACAGTGGCTGTACCAGTCTGCATTCCCACCAACAGTGCACAAGGGTTCCTTTTTCTCCACATCCTCACCAACACTGGTTGTTTCTTGTGTTTTTGGTATTAGCCATTATGACAGGTGTGAGATGCTATCTCATTGTGGTTTTGATTTGCATTTCCCTGATGATGAGTGACGTGGAACATCTTTTCATATGTCTGTTTGCTATCTGTACGTCTTCTTTGGAGGAGGGTCTGTTCATGTCTTCTGCCTATTTATTAATTGGAGTATTTGTGGGGGGGGTTTTGGTGTTGAGTTGTAGAAGTTCTTTATATATTTTGGGTATTAACCCCTTACTGGCTATATCATTTGCAAATATCTTCTGCCATTCAGTAGGTGGTCTTTTAGTTTTGTTGATAGTGTCCTCTGCTGTGCAGAGTTTTTTATTTTGAGGTAGTCCCAATAGTTTAATTTTGCTTTTGTTTCCCTTGCCTCAGGACACATTTCTAGAAAAACGTTTCTATGGCTGGTGTGAAAGAAATTACTGCCTATGTTTTCTTCCAGGAATTTTATGGGTTCTGGTCTCACATTTAGGTCTTTCATCCATTTGGAGTTTATTTTTGTGTATGGTGTAAGACAGTGGCCCAGTTTCGTTCTTTTGCGTGTAGCTGTCCAGTTTTCCCAGCACCCTTTGTTGAAGAGACTTTTTTCCCTTTGTATATTCTTGCCTTCTTTGTCACGGTTTAATTGACTGTATTATTGTGGGTTTATTTCTGGACTCTCTGTTCTGTTCTATTGCTCTATGTGTTTTTGTGTCAGTACCATAGTGTTTTGATTACTGTAGCTTTGTAGTATACCTGGAAATCTGGGCTTGTGATACCTCTAGCTTTGTTCTTCTTTCTCAAAATTGCTCTGACTATTCAAGGTGTTTTGTGATTCCATACAAATTTTAGGGTTATTGTTCTAGTTCTGTGAAAAATCTTATTGGTATTTTGATAGGGACTGCATTAACTGTGTGGATTGCTTTGGGTAGCATGGACATTTTAACAATAATTGGTTTTTCCAATCCATGAGCATGGAATATCTTCCCATTCGTTTGTGTCACTTTCAATTTCTTTCATCAGTGTCTTCTTAGTTTTCAGAGTGCAGATCTTTCACCTCCTTGGTTAAGTTTGTTCCTAGGTATTTAATTATTTCTGGTACAATTGTAAATGGGATTGTTTTCTTAGTTTCTTGTTCTGCTACTTCATTAGTAGTATGTAAAAATGCAACAGATTTTGTATCCTGTGACTTTATTGAATCATTTATCAGTTCTAGTAGTTTTTTGGTGGTGACTTTAGGGTTTTCTATATATATAGTATCATGGCATCTGCAAAGTGAAAGTTTTACTTTTTCCTTATGAATTTGGATGTCTTTTATTTCCTTTTGTTGTCCAGTTGCTGTGGGTAGGACTTCCAGTACTATGTTGAATAAAAGTGGTGAGAAAGGACATCCTTACCTTGTTCCTAATCTTAAAGGAAAAGCTGTCAGTTTTTCCCTATTGAGTATGATGTTAGCTGTGGGTTTTACATATATGGCCTTTATTATGTTGAGGTATGTTCCCTCTGAACCACATTGCCAAGAGTTTTTATCAAGAATGGATGTTATACTTTGTCAAATGCTTTCTCTGCATCTATTGAAGTGATCATATGGTTTTTAACTTTTCTCTTATTAATGTGATGTATCATGTTGATTGATTTGTGAATATCGAACTACCCTTGCATCCTCAGAATAAATCCCACTCGATCGTGGGCGAATGACTTTTTAAAATATATTGTTGGATTCAATTTGGTAATATTTTGTTGAGGACTTTTGCATCTGTGTTCACCAGAGATATAGGTCTGTAGTTTTTCTTTTTTTTTTTTAGTGTCTTTATCTGGTTTTCACATCAGGGTAATGCTGGCCTTATAGAATGAATTTGGAAACCTTCCTTCCTCTTTTGTTTTTTGGAATAGTTTGAGAAGCATAGGTATTACCTTTTTTAAGTGTTTGGTGGAATTTACCTGTGAAACCTTCTGGTCCTGGACTTTTGTTTGTTGGCATTCAGTTCATTGCTAGTAATTCGTCTATTTAAAATTTCTATTTCTTCCTGACTCAGTTTTGGAAGCTTATATGTTTTTAGAAATTTATCTGTTTTTTTTCTAGGTTGTCCAATTTTTTGGCATATATTTTTTCATAATATTCTCTTATAATATTCAGTATTTCTGTGGTGTTGGTTGCTGTTTCTCCTCCTTCATTTCTAATTTTATTTATTTGAATCCTCTCTCTCTCTTTCTCTTTTTGATGAGTCTGGCTGGAAGTTCTTTTTAAAGTTTATTTATTTTTTTTTAGTGATCTCTACACCCAGTGTGCGTCTCAAACTCATGATCCTGAAATCAAGAGTCATGTGTTCTTCTGACTGAGCCAGCCAGGTACCCTGAGTCTGGTTAAAAATTCGACTATTTGGGGGCACCTGGGTGGCTCAGTCAGTTGAGCATCTACCTTCAGCTCAGGTCATGACCCCAGGGTCCTGGTATTGAGTCCCACATCAGGCTTTCTGCTCATTAGGGAGCCTGCTTCTCTCTCTACCCCCCCCCCCCCCGCTCTCTCTCTCTCCCAAA
>NC_048218.1:80552388-80610295 GCF_002007445.2 Ailuropoda melanoleuca
GATGCTTCATTAGTTGCGTATAACACCCAGGGCACCATGCAACTCGTGCCCTCCTTACTACCCATCACCAGTCTATCCCATTCCCTCACCCTCCTCCCCTCTGAGGCCCTCAGTTTGTTTCTCATAGTCCATAGTCTCTCACACTTCATCCCCCCTTCTGATTACCCCCCCTTTCTTTATCCGTTTCTTCCCCTACCGATCTTCCTAGTTCTTCTGTTCCATAGATGAGAGAAATCATATGATAATTGTCTTTCTCTGCTTGACTTATTTCNCTTAGCATTATCTCCTCCAGTGCCGTCCATGTTGCAGCAAATGTTGAGAATTCGTTCTTTCTGATAGCTGAGTAATATTCCATTGTATATATGGACCATAACTTCTTAATCCAGTCATCTGTTGAAGGGCATCTCCGTTCCTTCCACGATTTAGCTGTTGTGGACAATGCTGCTGTGAACACTGGGGTGCATATGTTCTCTCTCCAACCCCCGTTCTCTCTCTTTCACAAAAATAAATAAATAAATAAGAATACTTTTTAAAAATTTAACAATTTTTTTTGTCTTTTCAAAGAACCACTCCTCATTTCATTATCTCTTTTACTGTTATTTTTTGGTCTCCGTTTCATTTATTTTTTTTATTTTTAATTTTATTTAAATTAAATTAATTGACGTATAGTGTATTATTATTTTCAGAGGTAGAGTTCAGTGATTCGTCAGTTGCATATAACACCCAGTACTCATTACAACAAGCGCCCTCTTTGATGCCCATCACCCAGTTATCTCGTCCCTCCACCCACCTCCCCTCCAGCAACCCTCAATTTGTTGCCTGTAGTTAAGAGTCTCTTATGGTTTGTCTCCCTCTCTGATTTCATCTTATTTCATTTTTCCCTCCCTTCCCCTATGATCCTGTTTTGTTTCTTAAATTCCACATATGAGTGAAATCATATGATAATCGTCTTTTTCTGTTTGACTTATTTCTCTTAGTATAATGCATTCTGGTTCCATCCACATCATTGCAAATGGCAAGATGGCTGAGTAATATTCCATCATATATATATATATATATATATATATATATATATGTATATATACACACACACACACTATATACACACACACACGGTGTATATATGTATATATGTATATACATATATGTATACATATGCCGCATCTTCTTTATCCATTCATCTGTTGATGGACATCTGGGTTCTTTCCATAGTTTTGGCTATTGTTGACACTTCTGCTATAAACATTGGGGTGCAGGTGCCCCTTCAGTTTGCTATGTTTGTATCCTTTGGATAAATACCTAGTAATGCAATTGCTGGGTTGTAGGGTAGTTCTATTCGTAACTTTTCGAGGAACCTCCTTACTGTTTTCCAGAGTAGCTACACCAGTTTGCATTTCCACCAGCAGTGTAAGAGGGTTCCCCTTTCTCTGCATCCTCACTAACATTTGTTACTTTCTGAGTTGTTCATTTTAGCCATTCTGACCAGTGTGAAGTGGTAGCTCATTGTGGTTTTGATTTGTATTTCCCTGGTGCTCAGTGATGGTGAGCATTTCTTCATGTGTCTATTGGCCATTTGGGTGTGTTCTTTGGAGAAATGTCTGTTCATGTCTTCTGCCTCTTTCTTGACTGGATTATTTGTTTTTTGGCTGTTGAGTTTGATAAGTTCTTTATAGATCTTAGATGCTAGCCCTTTATCTGATAAGACATTTGCAAATACCTTCTCTCATTCTGTCGGTTGTCTTTTGGTTTTGTTGATGGTTTCCTTTGCTGTGCAAAAGCTTTTTATCTTGATGAAGTCGCAATAGTTCATTTTTGTTTTTGTTTCCCTTGCCTTTGGAGATGTGTCTAGTAAGAAGTTGCTACAGCCGAGGTCAAAGAGCTTTCTGCCTGTGTTCTTCTCTAGGATTTTGATAGATTCCTGTCTCACAATTAGGTCTGTCATCCATTTTGAGTTTATTTTTGTATATGGCATAAGAAAGTGGTCCAATTTCATTCTTCTGCATGTGGCTGTCCAATTTTCCTAACACCATTTGTTGGAGAGACTGTCTTTTTTTTTTTTTTTTCCATTGGATAGTCTTTCCTGCACTGTCAAAGATTAGTTGACCATAGAGTTGAGGGTCCATTTCTGGGTTCTCTATTCTGTTCCATTGATCTATGTGTCTGTTTTTGTGCCAGTACCATACTGTCTTGATGATTACAACTTTGTAATATAGCTTGAACATGGTACTAGGAGTCCTATCCTCAACAATCAGAAAAGAAAAAGAAATAAAAGGCATCCAAATTGGCAAAGAAAAAGTCAAACTCACTCTTTGCAGATGACATGATTCTCCGTGTGGAAAACCAAAAAAACTCCACCCCCAAATTGGTAGATCTCATAGAGGAATTCAGCAAAGTGGCAGGATATAAAATCAATGCACAGAAATCAGTGGCATTTCTATACACTAACAATGAGACAGAAGAAAGAGAAATTAAGGTAAGGATTGCATTTACAGTTGCACCAAAAACCATAGGATACTTAGGAATAAACCTAACCAAAGAGGTAAAGGATCTGTACTCTGAAAACTATAGAAGGAAACTTATGAAGGAAATTGAGGAAGACACAAAGAAATGGAAAAACATTTCATGCTCATGGATTGGAAGAACAGATATTGTTAAAATGTCTATGCTACCCTGGACAATCTACACATTCAATGCACACAAAATGCCATCAACATTTTTCACAGAGCTGGAACAAATAATCCTAAAATTTATATGGAACCAGAAAAAGACCCGAGTAGCCAAAGGAATGTTGAGAAAGAAAACCAAACCTGGTGGCATCACAAATCTGGACTTCAAGCTATATTACAAAGCTGTCTCCATTTTATTTCTTTCACTCTAGTCATTATTTCCTTTCTTCTGCTGACTCTGGGCTTTGTTTGTTCTTTTTCTAGCTCCTTTAGTGTAAGGTTAGGTTTGTTTGAGACTTTTCTTGATTTTTGAGGTAGGCCTTTATTATTATAATCTTCTCTCTTGGAACAGCTTTTACTGCATCCCCAAAATCTGGACTGTTGTGTTTTCATTTTCATTTGTCTCCATGTGTATTTTTTTATTTCTTCTTTGGTTTCTTGGTTGACTCATTCATTGTTCAGTTGCATGTTATTTAGCCTGCATGTATTTGTGTTCTTTCCAAATTTTTTCTTGCGGTTGATTTCTAGTTTCATACTGTTATGTTCAGAAAAGATGCATGATATGATTTCAGTCTTTTTTGAATTTATTGAGACTTGTTTTGTGGCTAACATGTGATCTATTCTGGAGAGCATTTTATATGCATTTGTAAAGAATGTATTCTGCTGTTTTAGGATGGAATATTCTGAATATATCTGTTAGATCCATCTGGTCCAATGCGTCATTCAAAGCCACTGTTTCCTTGTCAATTTTCTGTCTGGATGACCTATCCATTGATGTAGGTGGGGTGTTAATGTCCCCTGCTATTACTGTATTACTATTGATTTCTTCCTTCTTGTCTGTTAATAGTTAATTTATATATTTAGGTACTTCCATGTTGGGTGCACAAAAATTTACAATTGTTATATCCTCTTGTTAGATTGTACCCTTTATCATGTAGTGTCCTTCTTTGTCTCTTGTTACAGTCTGTCTTAAAGTCGATTTTGTATGATATAAATAAATATTTTTTTTTTTTTTTTTAAAGATTTTATTTATTTATTTGACAGAGATAGAAACAGCCAGCGAGAGAGGGAACANCAAAAATTTACAATTGTTATATCCTCTTGTTAGATTGTACCCTTTATCATGCAGTGTCCTTCTTTGTCTCTTGTTACAGTCTGTCTTAAAGTCGATTTTGTATGATATAAATAAATATTGGTATCCTAGCTTTCTTTTTGCTTCCATTTGCATGGTAAATGTTCTTCCATTTTCCATTTTCAATCTGCATATGTTTTTAGGTCTGAAAAGAGTATCCTATAGGCAGCATATAGATGGGTTTTGCTCTTTTATCCATTCATTCACCCTATGTCTTTTGATTCAAAGTATATTCAAAGTATTATTGATAAATGCATACTGCCATTATGTGTTTTACAGTTGTTTTTGTAGTTCTTCTCTGTTTCTTTCTTCTCTTGCTGTTGTCCCTTGTGGTTTGATGACTTTCTTTATTGATATGCTTGGATTCCTTTCTCTTTATTTTTTTCTATTACAAGTTTGTGTGTGTGTGTGTGTGTGTGTGGTTACCATTAGGTTCATATGTAATATCTGATGCATAGAGCCATTTATGTTAAGTTGTTCATCATTTAAGTTTGAACCCATTCTAAAAGCACTAAATTTTTACTTCTCTACCCTCCATGTTTTATGTATATGTCATACTTAACATCCTTTTATTTTGTGAATCCCTTGACTGATTTCTGTAGATTTTACTGCTTTTGTGCTTTAACCTCCGTAATGGTTTGTTAAGTGACTCATCTACTACTTTTTTAAAAAGTTTGTTTAAGAATCTCTACACCTAATGTGGGACTTAAACTCATGACCCTTAGATCAAGAGCTGCATGCTCTTCCAACCGAGCCAGCCAAGTGTCCTTCATCTACTACTTTTATTATGTCTGCATTTACTTATGAAATTTTTTTTATTTCATAATTTTCTTACTCCTTATTATGGCCTTTTCTTTCCAGTCAAAGAATTCCCTTCAATGTTTCTTATAAGGCTGGTTTAGTGGTGATGAATTCCTTTAACTTTTGTTTGTCTGGGAAACTCTTTATCTTTCCTTCTATTCTGAATGCTAATCTTGCTGGATATTGTATTCCTGTTTATAGGGTTTTTTTTTTCCTTCAACACTTTGAATATATCGTGCCACTTTCTTCTGGCGTGCATAGTTTCTGCTGAAAAACCACCTGATAGCCTTATGGAGTTTCCTTTTTATGTAACTGTTTTCCTTTCTCTTGCTGCTTTTAAAATTTTCTATCATTACATTTTCCATTTTAATTACTGTGTATTTTGTCGTGGACCTCCTTGGGTTGATTTACTTGGGGGCTCTCTGTACCTCTTAGATCTGGATTTCTGTTTCCTCCCTGAGATTTGGGGAGTTTTTAGCTATTATTTCTTCAAATAAATTTTCTGCCTCCTTTTCTCTCTTTTCTCCTTCTGGGATCCCTATAATGCTAATATTATTATGCTTGATGATATCACTGAGTTTCCTTAACCCATTTTCAGCTTTTATTATTCTTTTTCCTTTTTGCCATTGAGCTTGGTTGTTTCCCCTCTCCCCTGCCTTGGGCCTGGCTACCCAGAGCAGAGAGCTTGGTTGCTTTCCATTGCTCTGTATTTTAGATCACTGATCTGTTTTTCTGCCTTCTCTAACTTACTACTGATACCTCTAGTGTATTTTTAATTTCAGTTATTGGGTTCTTCATCTCCAATTGGTTCTTTTTAATATTTTCTCTGTCTTTGTTGAAAGTTTCTGTGAGATCCTCCACTGTTTTCTCAACTCCAGTGAGTATCTTTATGACCATTACTTTGAGTTCTCTATTAGGCATATTTCTTGTCTCTTTTATTTAACATTTTTAAAAATATTTATTTATTTATTTTAGAGAGAGAGAGCGAGCATGCGCACATGCATGTGAGTGGGATAGGGGCAGAGGGAAAGATGAGAGGGAGAGAATCTTCAAACAGATTCCCCACTGAGCATGAAGCCTGGTGTGGGGTTTGATCCCAGGACCTTGAGATCATGACCTGAGCTGGAATCAAGACACTTAACTGACTGAGCCCCCAAAGCACCTCCCATTTGACTTTTTAAAGGTGGTTTTGTCCTTTTCTTTCATTTGAGACACACTCCTGTCTCCTTATTTTGTCTAACTCTCTGTGTCTGTTTCTATGTGTTAGGAAAGTCAGCTTTGTCTTCTGCTTTTGGAAGTAGTAGCCTTATGAAGAAGAGGTTCTGTAGTGCCCTGTAGCACAATGACCCCTGTTTACCTGAGCCAGGTGCTTTAGGGATGTCTCCTTTGTGGGTTGTGTGTGTCCCACTGTTGTGGCTGAGCCTCATTGTCTTCAGTCCAGTTGGCTGCAATGGCCGACTTTGCCTCTTGTGGGTGCACCAGGCAGTTTGTTCCCCATGCTGTTAAAGGGCTGATCTGGGGCCACTGTGGGCTTATAGTTAGGTGATGTCAGCAGTCAGACCAGATGCCTGCCCTCAGCCCATCTGCCAGGGCTGCAGTGGTACTAAACTGCAGGTTGCTCTCCCATGCTGCCCCCTGAGAGCCTTGTTGGTGGGTGGGGCTGGCAGGTAGATCAGATGTCTGCCCAAGTCCCATCTATTGGGACTATAGTCACGCTGATGTGTGTGGCTATCTTCCTGTCTCCCCAGGGGAGGAATCACTGGGGGTTGCTTGCAGGATGTGTCTTGGCAGGAGCCACTTTGGAGGGAGGCCTGTGGAGTGGGGTGGGGTGGATGAGGTGGATCTTCAGGAGAATGGAGGAGTGGGGTGTGTGGTATTAGCTATGGCAGGATGTTTGAGCTGGTTTCCACAGGTGTCTGGCTATCTAGGCTGGGGCGGGGTTGGGGGCGATGGCACCTGCAGGGGCTTTGTTCTAGAAGAAATCACCTAAATATCCTTGCCCCTCCAGTGCAGGTTCTGAGATTAGTAAATAAATCTCCTTCCCATATCCCTTGGCGCTTTCAGACTGATGCTTCTATACCGTACCTTGGCTGGGTTGTTTGTTGTGTTAGCTCTTTAAGGATGGGAACTTAGTTTCCTATCACCCTCTGTCTCTCCGAGCTAAGCCTGCTGATTTTTAAAGTACCTGGAGTTAAGCCCTACTGATTGTAAAAAGTCACAAAGTTAAGCCCCACTGGTTTTCAAAGCCAAATCTTATGGGACTTGTCTTCCACTGCAGGTTCCCTGTGCCCTGGGTGCCTGGTGTGGGGTCTGCTCCTCACCCTTCTCCATGCTTGTGGTGTCCCTACTGTTTGTGGTTAAGTCTCCCTGGAAGTTTGGTTCCCAACTGCATATCTGCCCCTCCTACCTCTTTCTCTGTGGCCTCCTCTTTATTAACTGTGGAAAGTCTGTTCTGCCAGCCTTTGGGTTTTCTGAGCTGCACTGATGCGGCTGTTATCTAGGTGTGTCTGTGGGCCAAGGTGAGCTCAGAGTCCTCCTACTCCACTTTCCAGAAGTCCTCCTTGCCCGTTTTTGATTGTATGTTTTTTTTTACTGTTGAGTTTTGAGAGTAAATATGAGTCCATTGTCAGATATGTGATTTGCAAATATTTTCTCCTAGTCTATGGGTTGTCTTTTCATCCTCCTAACCATGTCTTTTGCAGAGCAAATGTTTTTAATTTGGATGAAGTCCAGTTTATCAATTCTTCTTCTATGTGTTGTGTTTTTGGTGTTGTATCTCAGAACTCTTTGCCTAACCCAAAGATTTTCTCCTGATTTTTCCTTTATGTTTTCTTCTCCATGTTTTATGTTTTAGATTTAGATCTCTGATGCATTTTGAGTTGATTTTTATATGAGATGTACGTTAAGATTCCTTTTTTTTGCATATGGATGTCTAGTTGTTTTAGCACCATTTGTTGAATATGGAATTATATCTTCATGGAATTGACTTTTTGCACCTCTGTCAAAAGTCAGGTTCATGTTTGCCAGGGTTCAGGAATGATGGGGGGAGGGTGTGCCTGTAGAGGATAACACAAGGGAGACTTTTGTAGTGATGAAATAGTTCTGCATCTTGATTGTGCTGGTGGTTACACAAATCTATAGATGTGAGAAAATGATAAAGAACTAAACATGCACATTACATCAGTATCAAATTCCTGCCTTTGATTTTGTACTATAATTATGTAAAATGCAACCAGAGAGGGCAGGGACTGGGTGAAAGGTACATGGGACCTCTCTGTACTATCTTTGCAACTTCCTGTGAATCTGTACTTGTGTAATTATTTCAAAATTACTATAACTACTATAATTATTTTAAAATAAAGAGTTAAAAAAATCACTTGACCATATTTGTGTGAGTCTATTTCAGGACTCTATTCTGTTCCATTGATCTATTTGGCTGTCCTTTGTTGTTACCAAACTCTTGACTATTGTAGTTTGTAAGTCTTGAAACTTTATTATTTTCAAAATTGTTTTGCCTATTCTATCTATTTTGCATTTCTGTATAGATTTTAGAGTTAGCTTGAGACTTTCTACAGAAAGTCTGCTGGGATTTTAATTGGGATTGCTTTGATCAATATTTAACAGTACAAAATCCTCTAATATCTTCCTTTTATTCCTAATTTTCATTTTTAGCTTCCAATTTTAAATTTCCCTTAGTCCTCTACAGCTAAAGATGAGAAGATAGAGTCCCAGCAAGCATGGAACACATGCCTCTCTCTCCTGTTCAGTTAGGTGGAACAGAAGATGTGCAGCCTGGCAGGATATGTTTTTTTTATTTTTTTTTAAAGATTTTATTTATTTATTTGACAGAGAGAGAGCACAAGCAGGGGGAACAGCAGAGGGAGAGGGAGAAGCAGGATCTCTGCTAAGCAGGGAGCCAATGTGGGGCTCGATCCCAGCACCCTGGGATCATGACTTGAGCCAAAGGCAGATGCTTAACCAAATGAGCCACCCAGGAGCCCCAGGATATGTTTTTTAAAACACAAAGCTGTGTGGCAAAGTTATTTTTGCCTAATAAGATGTTCCACATTGGAATTAAAAAAAAAAAAACTGCCAAGTGTTACCATAGCAATTAATATTTCAAAAAGCAAAATATATTGGCAATTTCTTGTTTTGAGTCCTATAATTTCTAATTTTAAAAAGACTAAAAATCTTTTTGAAACTCCCAAAAATTTTTAGGAGGGAAAGACATAGATGGATTCAGGTTTAGTTTCTTTCCACTTTTTCTCATGTTATAAATGTAATTTTTAAAATTCCCAAACTTCCGGGGTGCCTGGTTGGCTCAGTTGATGGAGCATGCAACTCTTTTTTTTTTTTTTTAAAGATTTTTATTTATTTGACAGATAGAGACAGCCAGCGAGAGAGGGAACACAAGCAGGGGGAGTGGGAGAGGAAGAAGCAGACTCATAGCAGAGGAGCCTGATGTGGGGCTCTCCCATAACGCCGGGATCACGCCCTGAGCCGAAGGCAGACGCTTAACCGCTGTGCCACCCAGGCGCCCCAGAGCATGCAACTCTTGATCTCAGGGTTGTGGGTTCGGGCCCTACAACCTAAAGAAAAAATATAATTAATTAATTTAAAAAAATTCCCAAACTCCTTTTCAGAAGTGAAGGAGAAAGGCAGGGACCTGATAAGGTTAACAGTGCTATGTAGTAACCAAATCCCACTAAACCTGAGTCCTTTGAGGTAGGACCTGTTGTGCTGACTATGCTATTCCTCAGATCCTGGCATTTATTAGAAATTCAATACTTATTTGTTGAATGAGTACATCAATTTTGTTTTCACCTATAGACTTTGGGCCCTAACTTACATTCTTTCTATTCCAAAGTGGGTTTATCACTTGACTAATACTATGTAATAATAGAAGAAAGCCCCTATTCTTTTTTTTTTTTTAAGATTTTATTTTTAAGTAATCTCTACACCCAATGTGGGGCTCAAGCTCACAACCCAGAGATCAAGAGTTGCATGTTTCACCAACTGAATCAGCCAGGCACCCCAAAAAGCCTATGTTCTTATGTCCTCTGACCAAGAGTCAGTTTTCAAAATAATCAACAAGGAGTGAACAAATATAAAGTCATTAAGTTAAAGCCTTACAGGGGGACATGTTTCAGAAGTAGGAGTGAGGAGTCCTTGTTTCTCTTTAGGAGTGAGTAGGGGCTGTGATATAATACCTGGAACAGAGAGCTAGGACCATGACCTGGTCAGAGCTGCTGTAGAGGAGCAGAAAGGGACAATTTGGAATGTGTCAGCTCCCTCTAGGTGTGTGGGCATTCGTTCATCAGCCTGGGTTTGTTCATCAACCAGATTGTTAATTCATAAAAGCCCACTCCCTATCACGTCCACATCTCTTCCATGCAGGATAAATTGGGGGCATACCAACATTCCTCATGGGAGGCATCAGTGTAGTAGATCTTTTTAATACACACTCCTCAGTATGTCCCCGTATTCTAATTTTATTTTGATATTCACCAGCCTACCCCTTACTGGGCTTCTCACTGCAGATTTTTAGGTCTCAGTATAACACTTGATTTTGGTGGCTGAAGAGTATACTTTAGCTTGGTAACTTTTGACAAAAATCTACCTAAAGTAAGACCCGCCTTCTGGGTAGCTTAGAACAGAGTCCCCTGAACCAAGTCACCATTTTGTCACAGGCTGTCGAACCTTTGGTATTCTTTGCTTAAAGGGGGAAAATGTAAAGGGAATATAAAACATTTCTCTGCTGGATATAGTAACTCTTTGTATATGAATTCCTGATCAGGCGAAGTTCAAGTGCTATTTAAATAACAATAGAACCTAGATGAGCTACTATTTAATTATTTGTGAGGAATATATTGATGTTTCCCCCCTATAGATTGTTGTGTTAAACTCTGTGTCTGACCTTCATGGCTACATTGACAAAAGCCAACTGACAGAGGACTTAGGGGGAACTTTGGAATACCGCCACAGTCAGTGGATAAATCATCGAACTGTGAGTACCAACTTATGTGCCCTTTACATTGTCTCTCCTTTTTTTCCAGAAGACAGAGCAGTTAAAGATCAACTGTTGGGTGGTAATTGCCCATGACCACCTAACATTGGGAAGGTTGGGTTTTCTAAGCCACAGGTGGGGGAGAAATGGGGTGGAAGGAAAGAGGCTATGGCTTGTCCTGCTAACCTCCTTTGCCTCACCTCATCATCTGGCATGGGGTTTTGGGGAGACTTGATTAAGAATGAACCTGGGGAGTTTTCAACATACCAGCACCCTGCTCTACCCCAGAGAAATTAATTTTCTTGATCAGGGTTGGGTCTCAGACATTAGCATTCCACACAACTGCCCAGATGATTCTAATGAATGGAAAGATCAAAACCCAGCGAGTCAGAAAGGGCTGCATTTGAATATTGTCACCATTACTTATTGTCTGGCCTTGGGTCAGTTATTAAACCTCTTTCAGCTTGTTTTCTTCCCTGTTAAAATGGAACTAACAGTGGCTTCCAGCTGGGGGCAATTTTAGACAGACATTTTTTTGTAGTCATAACTTGAGAGGAGGAGTGTTACTGGCATCTAGTGTGTAGGAGCCAGAGATGCTGCTAAGCAACTTATACACGAGACAGCCCCCCACAGCAAAGAATTGTCTGGGCCAAATGTCAATAGTGCCAATGACAAGAAACCTCAGACTAACAGAAGCTGCCTGAGAGTTTGATGTGAGACGAAGTGATGTAATGTGAGTGAAACTCCCTGACATATAGTACTTTACTTGACTCACTCATGGTTCTGGTTGTTTTGCTAAACTAGAAGGGCCAATAATATGGAGGAAAAAGTGGGATTGAAACTCAAATAATAAGTGTTTCTGTATAAAGTTGCCATTCTCCTTTCCACACTTTCAGAGCCCCTAGGCCCTCAAAATGACAAGGTTTTCTGAGCCGAGTCAGAAGCTCCCTTCACCAACCCAGTGACAAGTTGCAGGGTCAGCCCCCCCTCTCTGTATTGGGTCACTTTGGAAACATGTTGCCCAACATTTACCAATAAACACCTGAATAATGTTTAATTAGGTAGGATAATTCACTCTCTTAGAGTGTGAAGCTTTGTGGTTATTTTTTTTAAAGGAAATTTAAGAACTAAACAAAAATAGATTTCTAGCAACACAGTGCATTTATTTCAAAGCTACAGATTCTAATCCTTCCATCACTTCTTTGTATGCTATGTAATTCTAAGGAAGACAGGACCCTCCCCCAAACCTAGAGGAAGACCCACAACCTGGGCATGAACCCTTTAAACTTCTCATCAGTTTTACTGCAATAACAGCGACTCCAAGAGAATTCTTGAGAATGAAAAAAGGAATGGTGAAGTTCTTCACAAACATATTATTCTCACTAGGTCTAAAAAGAAAAGATACGGAGGGAAGCTTATGTAGAATATCACACACAGATAATGTGGTCAGAGTTGTCCTGTGTTGCAATTTCATTAAACCATATGAAAAATGGAACTGGAGTGCTTCCAGGCTCTATTTCTTCACTTACTAGGATTTTATTACATTACTTTAATAATCAAAAGAATTTACTGTCCTGCCAGCCTTATTTGGCCTCACTAGCTCTCCCTTTTGCTCCGACTTCTCTACCAATCCTTTGTTTTATTATGTTTTTAATGTTTTTCAAGTTGCCTCAGATCTTTTTTGAAATAACACAAATTTGCACCAAATGAGTAAAATAAAAAATGAATGTGCCTTGACATCAAAGACAAGAATAGTTCTCTGAGAACTTAGAGAGGTAAAGACTGAAGCCATGAACATAGATTACTTAAAGACATGGCATGAGCAGACATGTGCACACACCTTCCCACCCCAGGCCTAGTTCGTATCCATGGTTTGTGTTTATGCATGTGTTAATCATATTATAATGAACTTTAAAAAATACAACTAGTATTAAAACATCAGACATATTCTTTATATTCATACTTTTGCATGTTTTATGTATATATTTTATAGACGCACATATATAATTGGAAGTATAATAACATAATACATATACATATCATGTATTTAATAATATATATAAATCCTTTTTTGGGTAACATTATACTTTCTGGATGTCGGATCTTTGAGACTCATTAGAACTGAAAAGAACCTTAAAGATCATTTATTTCAATTTATTTCAATTATCTTATTTTATAGATAAGGAAACTGACCTTCAAAGTAAAGAAGTGATTTATCCAAGGTTATATGGTTGAGTATTAGCAGAGCCAAGACTAAGGCCAAACCCTTTCTCATCACCCTGTCAGCATCAGGTCCTCTGTACCATTTTCAAGGTGACTGTTTGCTAGTCAGATACCTGGAATCAAGTTAATTTGTTAATAGGACTCTCCATAGGAAACTCCCGGCTTTCATCTCTCTTCAGGTCAACATCTGCAAACCTTGCACCTAACAGTTGTTACTATTACTATTACTACACTTGTTTTTTTTTTTAAGATTTTATTTATTTATTCGACAGAGATAGAGACAGCCAGTGAGAGAGGGAACACAAGCAGGGGGAGTGGGAGAGGAAGAAGCAGGCTCACAGCAGAGGAGCCCGATGTGGTGCTCGATCCCGCAACGCCGGGATCACACCCTGAGCCGAAGGCAGACGCTTAACCGCTGTGCCACCCAGGCGCCCCTATTACTACACTTGTAAGGTACTCTTGCTGTGTCCAAGTCCTTTCACATTCGCTATTCCTTTGATCCTCAAAAAACCCTGCAAAAACAGAGCAGCCATTGTTCCCATTTTTCAAATGAAGACACTAGAACTCAGAGCAATACCTGGCTTACTCAAGATCACACAGTTAGAGAGCAGATCTGGACTCTAATTCCAGTCTTAAACTCTCAAAGCCAAGATCTTTAGTTGATCTAATTTTACATCTAGTTGTTCAATCTAGTTTTTATTGCCAAGAGGTGGTATAGCATAGTGCTTAAGAGTGCTGGCCCTGGGTTTAATCCCAATTCTGCCACTTTTTTTTTTATATGACTTCAGGGAAATTCCTTAACCTTAATATGCCTCAGTTTCCTCATCTATAGAATGTGGTGATAGTAGTAACCTAATTGAGATGTATTACAAGAGGTAGGGCATATAAAGCAAAGTACTTAATCTCATATTTTCTTATTATAAGTCCTCTGATAAATTAGATTTTATGTTATTCATTAGAGGCTATTGGTGAATGAAGTTGGAAGAGTATCTTATACAGATATTAGCTTATATAAAAGTAAATATACTTTGATATGCTTGAAAGAAAGATTTTCATAAAAGTTAGTGTTTGTCTGACTTTCCAGGCCAAAAGTACTATGATGTTCAAGACTGCACAAATACTTGTACTAATAGGGGAGATTCCACCTATAGCAATACTTCAAGTATGAAAAGGGTTGATGGTGGGGGCGCCTAGCTGGCCCAGTCGGTAGAGCATGTGACTCTAGATCTCAGGGTTGGCGAGCCCCACATTGGCGGTAGAGTTTACTTAAAAAAATGATTGATGGAGAAAGATTTGGGTTCAGACAGTAGGGAGAGGTATGCCATGCTCTGGAAGCCTCTATCACAGCAACCTCAGCTCTGGCCTCCATTACAGAAAAGGACTGCCCCACATCTGGCTCATTCTTTATGATGTGCATTTGGGTTTTCAGAAATGTTCTCTGATGATGTAAGAGCAGAGGTAATTTTTTCCCAAATGAAAATTAGGTTGGGACTCTTTGCCACTACCCGTTATCCATCTAGCAGCTGTTTATGGGCCACCTACTGTGTGATAGGCATAGTACCATTTGGGGCAGAACAGAGATGAATGTGCTCACCCTTGGAGGGTAAAATTGTCTCAGGAGCAGAGGGAAGTGGGCAAGGTAGAGCCAATATGGCCAACTAGAATGACTTGTGGGATTCTGAAAAGCCACTTGCCTTTAACTAAATCTGCTGATGATGAGCGTCACCTTTTCTAGGTTAGGACATGTGTTTACTGCTAAAATGCACTCTGCTAAATGCAAATATCTCATCTGGGGTATTAGCTGTGAAGTTACTCATCAGTTAGTAAGTATTCATTTAATGGCAGTGTAGACTCCTTAGTGAAAAGTAAATTTTTGCAAAGGAGTGAGAGGCAGAGGTCCCCAACTTCTCATCACATGTGACAAAAGTAACTCTTAGGTCACTAGTGACCTAATCACTATGTCTATTTTCTCCCTTGGGGTCAAACTTGCTTCCCAAACTTGGTGACATTGGTTGAATCCTGCCTTCTTTCCTTCCTTATTGATCAAGTAATATGATCTGTTGGAGCTTCAGTTCCCTCTACTGTAAAATGGAAATAAAATACCTTCCACTCTGGATTATTGAGATGATAGACAAACGTATAGCACCAGGTATAATGCATGGCCCTTTGCAGGTACTCAGGAAATGGTAACTAGTTCTACTGTCCTTCTATTCAGAGAGCGTATTGGTGAATGTTAAGCTCTCCTCATTGTTATGATTGTCTGTCCTTCCAGGCCATTGAAAACTTTGCCATGACATTGAAGACCACTGCCAAGATGCTCCAGATGTTTGGGGCCTGCCTAGCCACAACAGACATGCCCAGAGGTGTGCTGTCCACTGAAGACCTCCTCATGTCCCACACAAGGCAGCGGGACAAGCTGCAGGTGAGTAGTCAGTGGCCTCTCACAGGCCAGCCTCTTGGAGAGAGCCAGGAGCAGAATTAAAAGTTAGGCCCTCTTTCTCCCCCTTCTCCAGTGACTTGGCAGTGATCAATCATCTTAAACCTTCTGAATAGGCAGTATGTGAAGAGAAAAAAACCTCTTGAGACTGGTCAGTGAATGTAAGAGGATTGTAATTAAGACCTGTGAGAAGCAGCCTCATAAAGGAAGACTCATTCCACCTTCGTGCTCATAAGAGAGGTGTTTGAGCATCATTTCAAGGGCAGCACTCCATGATCTGCTTGGGGCAGAACAAGATATAATGGATGGAACTGCAGTGAGAGAAGGAGGGGTGGGAGTTGGCTCTTGAGGCAAAAGTTTTCCTGAGGCTGTTGTGAAGTTTTGGGGTGAACTAATAAGCTGACATATTGCTTCACTCAGGGATATATCTTTTTATTTGGGGAGTAATTTGAGAAAGAAGACATGGAAAGTGCTCTGAACTGGTTTTAAGGAGAGGCACCTATTAACTTCATAAAAGCACGTCAGAACCTGCTAAGAATGGAGGTTGGCAGATTCTTTCAAATCATGCAGTAAAGGGAAGTCTTCCTGGGGCTTACATGATGGGCGTCAGCTCTTTTCTACATCCAGAAGCACAAACGGACCTTATCCATTATTTCACAGAAGACCAGAACTCCATAGAGCAGCAAACAGAGGATTAGAAGGTGGATACATCTTAGCATTAGATGTATTCTTGCTGCAGAGAGCTTGGCAAGACCTGACCTCTTGAATCTGTGGCCTCCAATTTACAAAAATGCTCTTCTATGTGGTTGATTTGTTCATTTAGTCAACATTTATTGATGACCTACCACTACATGCCAGGAAAGCAAATGGAAAAAAAAATGTAAACTCAAGGAACACATAGTTGAGTTAGGGGGGTCTTCGGAGTCTAGTAGTTAAGGCAAATTAATTTTTCCGTGTGTCAGGGAGCACTGTTAAATTCTCTTTTTAAGGAGCTTGATAGGCAAAAAGAGTTCAAAATGTACTTTCTACATTATTCTGCATAATTAAAAGATCTGGTTTGAAACTGGGAAAAACTGAAAGCATCCTAGATATTTTCCCAGGAAATGTCTCTGACGAGCTTGACAAAAACACACACAACTTAGCACACCCATCTTGTTCCTATGTGTGCTTTTTACACATCAATGGAAACTTAGAGCACATCTTCAGAACATGTACATGCAGGTGTCCCAGGCTCTTCTGCATATTGGATTCTTCTCCAAGGATAGCTTCCGTTTCCTGCAGAAAAGTAACTTTGGCAGGCTATAGGCCGCCTCTCAGTTTACAAACAGTGGCACACATCCTGCTGCCACTAAGACCCTGTCTGCACAAGGAGGAAATTCATGGAAACTCCCATGGACTTCTATAGATTTTCCTAGAAGCTGGTCCCTGAAATCCTCCTGTAGCCTGAGTGCTGACAATAAAATAATTAAATACGCAAAATGATGAAGGGTATTATCTCTTTGTGGGAACAAAAACCTGCTTAAGCTCTTTGGGCCATGTGACAACTGGATAGCAACATGGAAAAGAAGGAAATTGGATGCTTACCTCACATCCTATACAAAAATTAACTCAAAATTGAACAAGGGACTAAATGTAAATCCTAAAACTATAAAACTCTTAGGAGAAAATATGGATGTAAATTTTCATGGCCTTACATCAGGCAGTGGTTTCTTAGATATAATGTCAAAAGCACAAGCACCTAAAGAAAATAAATAAACTGGACATCATCAAAATTAAGAACTTTTGTGCTTCAAAGGACACTTTCAAGGAGGTGAAAAGATGGGGCGCCTGGGTGGTGCAGTCGTTAAGCGTCTGCCTTTGGCTCAGGGCGTGATCCCGGCATTATGGGATTGAGCCCACATCAGGCTCCTCTGTTATGAGCCTGCTTCTTCCTCTCCCACTCCCCCTGCTTGTGTTCCCTCTCTCTCTGGCTGTCTATCTCTGTCAAATAAATAAATAAAAATCTTTAAAAAAAAAAAAAAGAAGAAGAAGGTGAAAAGACAACCTGCAGAACTGGAGAAAATTTCTACACATCATGTATCTGATGAGGGTCTAGTATCCAGAATATATAAACAACTCTTATAACTCAACTTTTGTAAAAAGACAACCCAATTGGCAAAGGATTCAAACATATCTTCACAGAAGATATATAAATGGTTATTAAGCACAGTGAAGAAATGTACAACATCATTAGTCATTAGGGAAATGCAAATCACAACCACAGTGATATACCCACTAAAGTGGCTCTAATTAGAAAGATGGACAGTAACAACTGTTGGTGAGGATGTGAGGAAATTGGAACTCTCATACATTGCCTGTGAGAATGTAAACTGTCTGGTAGGTCCTTAAAAAATTAAACATAGAGTTATCGTATGACCCAGAAATTCTACTTCTATGTGTATGCACAAGAAATTTGAAAACATATGTTTCATATAAAAAGTTACACATAAATGTTTGTAGCAGCATTATTCATAATATCCCAAAAGTGGAAACAACCCACATGTCCATCGGCTGATGAATGGATAAACAAAATGTGGTATATCCATACAATGGAATGTTACTCAGCCATGGAAAAGGAGTACTGACTGATACATGCTGTAATATGTATGAACTTTGAAATAATTATGCAGAATGAAAGAAGCAGAATGAAAAACCACATATTGTGTGATTCCACTTACATGAAATATTTCCAGTGTAGGTAGATCTGGAGAGAAAGTAGGTTGATTAGTGGTTGCCAGGGGCTGGGAGGAGGGAGAAATGGAGAGTGATGGATGATAGGTATGGGGTTTTTATTTTTGACGGTGATAAAAATATTCTGGAGGAGAAAACCATGAAATTGTATGCACTAAAAAGGTGAATTTTATGGTACTATATGAACTATATCTCAATTTTTTAAAAAAGAAAAAGACCTTTGGGCCTAACACAACAATAAAATAACCATGAAGCCTATAGAGATATGTGCTTTTCTTACTGTTCCTGATGGCCCTGCAGACTTTCTTTCTTAGCAAAACAGCTTGTCCCATCGTCTAATTCCGAGCTGGTTTTGGGAGCAGTTTACAGAGGCAGGCAGTCTCCCTTTTGAATCCCAAAGGAGGTGATTCTCACCTCTTTGCCACTCTTATTTAGGCCAGAGACCCCAGGATCTTGGCCTTCAGCTCTCAGATGCTTGAGTCAACTGAGACACTTTACCATGTGTTCATTTAAATAGGGTAAGACTCTCATATTTTGTTGTTGTTAAAATAAGAAATCTAAGAGAGCCAAAGGCCTTTCTCTCATTATGCAGGAGGAAAGTGCCAGTGGGTCCTTTGATGATGTGATAAAGCACTCTTCTACAAATAGGAAGACTGTTTAGTATTCAGTATTTGTTCTACTCGGTATTTATTCAATTTTGTATTCAGAGATGACAGTTCTATCAGTATTTCCAGGGTTACAAATAATCAAGAAGATAATTGGTATTGCAAGTTACTTTTTTGTAGGCCATAGAAATAATTTTATAGTCCTAGGAGTTTTTAGAGACCCCTTTGTTTGAACCTACTTGAGGGGAATTTAAGTTAGGAATGGTTAGACACAGAGGTCTTGATTTTGCACAGGAAGACAAACTTGGTATCCTTATGAATGCTTTCAGTGTTAATACCTTAACAAATTAGCATTTTGTACTAATTTAATACTACAAGAAGCTTTCAAGAGCTGTCAAGGAAAGGAGTGTCTCTTCTCTTTTGGGAACTTCTTTTTTCTCAGTTATGAAGACTTACATTTTAAAGTCTAGATTCTAGAATTCATTAGTCAGCATTATACACAAAAGCATGCAGAGCTAACTTGTAGTGGTAGAAATAGAGTTAAATAATAAAAATGAAGCAAGGAGTCTAAAACATTGTCATTCATATAGTTTCTGGGCTCTGATTCATCCTTTAACTACCTACTCCACCTCCACCCCCGGCCCATGACACAGGTGAACACAGTACCTGGCATAGATAGTCATGCTTTATAAATGTATTTTCAGTGAATGAATGAATGAATGTCTAGATTCATGCTTACCCTACCGTTGTCATAGGAAAGAATTCCCCCCAGAAAATTTAAATTCTTTTGAGCCTAAAGCAATCTGCTTGCCCTATTAAGTGGGTCTTCTGAACCAACGGCTTGTTTCCATAATAATGGACCTGTAATGATGAGTACACACTGGGACAACCATACTAGTTGTTAAATATTGATGTTCCTTGAGTGTCCGACTTTACCTCCCTGGCCCGTTTCCTAGGACCCATGAGACCTCCTCAGGATTCTGGCCACTAAAGGGGTTAACATGTGGACTGCAGTTGGCCTCAGGACTGCTCCAGCATTGCTTCTGACATCTGTGCTGATTGGTCAGTGCTTGCTCTAAACAATTCTTAAATATTCTGAATTGTTACTACTATCTTAAATATTCTGAATTGTTACTACTATCTTAAATATTCTGAATTGTTACTACTATCCACAAGGGCAAACTCCACTTTTGGCCTGTGCAACTTATCTTTTCACTTTCCAGGTACTATAGTTCCTCAATCTTTCCCCGTGTATCTATGGCAGATTTTTGTAACCCTACTGAAGCTGACCACATATGGACTAGTCCCAAAGCAGTACCCAGTCATGATTTTTCCTTGTGTTTTTTTTGATAGTGTGAAGGGGACACACAGTGAATGACACCACTTACTCAGATCCACCTTCCCTCTCTCACACATCTCCTTACACTCTGCAGTTCTTTGGTTATATCTCTCTCCCAAGATTCCCCTTCTAAAAGTCTTCTTCTGCCCTAGCAATACTAATCTGCCTCTCTGGCCCCTCTACTCTTCCTCCCAACTCTACATAATACATGCACTAAGTATATATAAAATCTAATAATGGCAATGCCAGAGTCCTGCGGGAATGCTGGGATCTCAAGGACATCTAAGAAATTTAGTGAGAAAAGCCAAGACCCTTTTTAGAAGGTAGGAAGAGTGCAAGGTAAGAGTACTTACTAATGAGTGCTTTGCCCCTTCCCCTATCATATCCTATTTGTCCTTATTCATCTGCAGTCTAATTTCTTTTAGACTATTATTAATTCATCCAACCTATAAATATTTAATGAGCATTGGTGAGATAAGAAGAAATGAGGGTTGATACCTGAGAGTGGAAAAGAAGGGATGTGTTCAGTTCCCAGGCAGGTGTACCAGCCAAGGGGTTGACTTCGGGGCATTTCCTGGAGTGGACAGAGCCACAGGGGATGTCCAAAAACTTGGGCCAGATCAGAGAAGTCAAATTTATCATCAACCAAATCCAGGGACAAGTTTGAGTTTGGGCGTGGACGGTGGAAGCCTGCAAGGAGCTGAATACTGGAGTGAGATGGGAGATAAGGAGCAAAGGTGTGAGGGTGAGCAGGCCAGGACTTGTGTGTGAACAGGGTGGAGAGACCTGAAACTCCTCCCACAGGGAATGAGCTTCATACTGTGTGAAGGCTGGAGGTGGCCAGGCCTAGAGGAGAGATTCAGTGTTCGTGTGCATAGACATTATTGTTTTGTAACTATGGGCCTATTCTAATGCTCAGGGCATACTAACCAGCATTCTGTGTGACCCATGCACCAAACCCCCAGCTTCTAGGAGCAGAATTCCCTGCCAGGCTCCACCCCTTTGGCTTGTTTTGTGGTTCACACTCAGGGCATTGAGAGAGATGACTTGTGCTGTGTGATTAGAGGATTTGAGCTGTTGGATTCAGCAGGAGATAACCTGACATCTCCAATTGCAAAGCCCCACATCCCATGTAAAGGGAGCAGAATAGCATTGCCTTGGAAATATGACTCCTTCCATGTCAAACTGAAGTTGCTGACCATCTCCACCAAATTTCAATAATTGAACGAGGCCACACTTGGCAGGCATATAGAAGGAGAGGCAGGTGTCAACTGAGACCAGATTAAGTTTTTTTCCTGGTCAACTAACAACTATTACATTATTATTACATGCCAGTTTCTAGCACTAATTATTCAGTATCTGTCATTTTCTTGTTTCTGGTCACTACCTTGGATTAGAACCAGATTTTATTAATTTGTTAATAGATTTGAAATTATTAATTATTAAGTGATTAATATAAATAATTTTACAATTAAAATTATCGATTTATTACTTTTGCTTTAAATATATAACAGCAGCTTGAGATACACAGAAAATTTAATAGTTGTTGCTTTGGAGAGGAAAAGTGGATGGGCAGGGGACAAAAGACTTACCTTTTCCAATATATACCCTTTTGTATGTTTTGGATTTTGTATCATGTATATGTATTACCTGTTAGAAATAACTTAATAATCATATGATCCAGCAATACCACTTCTGGCATTTACCCAAAGATTTAGACAAAAACACTAATTTGAAAAAATATATGCACCTCTCTGTTTATTGCAGCATTATTTACAATATCCAAATTATGGAAGTAGCCCAAGTGCCCAAGTGTCCATTGACAGATGAATGGATAAAGAAGATGTGGTGTATATATACAATGGAATATTACTCAGCCATAAAAAGGAATAACATGGATGGATCTAGAGGGTATACTGCTCCGGGAATTAACTCAGAGAAAGATAAATATCATATGATTTCACTTAGGTGTGGAATTTAAGAAACAAAACAAAGAAAAAAAGAGACAAACCAAAAAACAGATCTTAACTACAGAGAACAAACAGATGGTTGCCTGAGGGGAGGTGGGTGAGGGGATGGGAGAAGTAGGTGATGGGGATCAAGAGTACACTTATGCACACTGAGTAATATTCTAGAACTGTTCAATCACTGGATTGTACACCTGAAACTAATATAACACTTTATGTTAACTACACTGGAATTAAAATGAAAAAACAAAAATAAATGAGTTAATTAATTTTTAAAAGCTGCAGCTTGACTTCTTTAAGCATTTAATTTCCTAGAGGAAAGATACACCTGATTTGCCATTCTCCTCACCACAAATCTACCAAGAATTTGCTTTTGTTCATTTCTTCTGAGACAAACTATATTTTCCTTTCTCTAGGATGGGCTGAAATTACTTGGAAAGCAAGGGACCACATTACTGTCATGTATTCAAGAACCAGCAACCAAAAGCTCCACGAGCAAACTCAACCCCAATGAACTAGAGAATGTAGCTACCATGGAAAGGTGAGTGAGAAAGGAGGAGATATGTAGAACTCGATGATCTGAAACAACTGAGAACAGTTGGTACAGCTAGTACTGGGTCTTACTGGAGTCAAGAAAGAATAGTATTTGAGACAAAAAAGGTGCAGAGATGGTATCCTCCCACAGAGATGTTTTTATGAGAATGCTATTCCCTCCTTTTGTGCTATGCTCTCATCCCAGAATTTCAAGGGAGATGGGAGTATGTATTTATCTTTATTTCCAAATAACAGTTTGATTGGTGCTGTGCTTTACACACCTGTCATCTCAGGTAAAAAACAAAAGGCACGAGGGTAAGGTTACTGGAGGCACATTTCAAAGCACAGCAGCTGCATCCGAAGTGAAGTTTCTGCCTAGTTCTGAGGGTGTCCTGATTGAAAAATGGAAAAATTTTCCATTTCTAGCTGAACTGTGAGAAAGTCAGAGGTGACAAACTTGCATAAAAAGGAGATTCCCACAGTTTGTAACACTGACTGGAAACATCGGGGTTACCTACGTAAGCCTACATGGACTCCTGTGGAAACGAACGCTAACCACAATGTCACTTTCTGTTTCTTGACAGGTTATTACTTCAGTTGGATGAGACAGAAAGAGCCTTTAATCAGTTTTGGTCTGAGCATCACCTGAAGCTTAACCAATGCCTACAGCTACAACACTTTGAGCACAATTTTTATGAGGTGTTACTTTATTGTGGCATAGAGTTTCCTTTCATGGTTTGGTGACTTCTGGTTCTCTCTTCCCCCTTGGACACTGGACATTGAGTGTCCCTCTTCTCCCTAATCCACCCCCCTCCTCACATTCTTGCTTCCTCATTGATCATCCTCTTCTCCCTTTTTCAGTGGGGTAGCAATGTTCTAGAATCCCATTTTCCTGATGGCATACATGATATTTCATGTCTGGTTTATCTTCCTTTTTGATTGATAATCTGTGAATGTAGCTTTACTCTTTCATCTCTATGTGTCTCAGCACCACACTTCTCTCTCCACCCTTGCCCCAAGTTTAATCTAAAAGGTTATGAGCTGTAAAAAAAAAAAAAAAAAAAAGGTATATATAGATACACAAAAGTCCTGAATCCTTTTTGGATTTTCAAGTTTCCTTAGCATATACAAACCTATACCTCCAGAGGGGTGCTCAGGGCTAATTTCTGGATGTTCTAATGTGTCTTACAGGTTAGGCTTGCCCTGGACAATTTGTTGGTAGAGCAAGCAGAGTTTATAGACATTGGAGACAGTGTGATACGCGTGGAGCAACTTCTTAAGGAACACAAAAACCTGGAAGGAAAAGGCCAGGTTTGTTTTTTTTTTTTTGCTGTTTTTATGGACTGGGAAGGAAGTCACTGTGTACAGTGACAGATCATGTCCACTCATTATTGTTGGAAGGTTGCCGAAGAACACAGGAATGCCCAAATCCTGCCTTTTCAGTCCCCGCTGCCACCCCAAGTGGGCTGAAGGTTCCAGTTGACTTGCCTGCCCATACAAAAGCAGCAAGAGGAAAAGTCACAATGAACACATCTACCAGCAGGATGTGGGCATGGGAGTTGGTGGTAAGGAGGGGAAACGTGAAAAGGGGAAACCAGAAAAAAATACCAGCTGGTTTTATAACAAGCAGAATGGGCAGAGGGGGAAATGGGTCCACATTAGCTCTGTTGCTACACAGAGTTGGCAAAGCTTTCTCCTTTCTCATGCTCCAAGAGTGGTCAATATCAAACTTGTAAAAGAATACGTGTTTCACAATTCTCATTTGAGAATTAGACAGTTTCCCAGATCTGCACGCAAGTCAGCAGGTAGTAGTGGTTCTATTTTAAGTCCTTATAAATTTGGATTATTACGAATTAAGAAAGCCAAGTCCTCTCTTTTTAGAGAAGTTCTTTTTTGCTATTCTCAAATTAGATTCTCTGTATTTTTGTCTTTTGGGCACTGAGTCCTTGATGATTAGCACTTCCTCTCTGAGCTTATCTAAATGCATGTTTCCCACATGGTAATTTCATAGTAATAGAGATTTGCTTCTCAAAGTGTGATCCTCTGACCAGTGCATAGATGTCACCTGAGTGAGAATTTGTTAGAAATACGGGGCGCCTGGGTGGCACAGCAGTTAAGCGTCTGCCTTCGGCTCAGGGCGTGATCCCGGAGTTACGGGATCGAGCCCCACCTCAGGCTCCTCCGCTCTGAGCCTGCTTCTTCCTCCCACTCCCCCTGCTGTGTTCCCTCTCTCGCTGGCTGTCTCTATCTCTGTCAAATAAATAAATAAAATATTTAAAAAAAAAAGAAATGTGGAATCTCAGGCACCCCCCCTCAGAATTAGAATCTGCATTTTAATAAGATCTCCTGGTGATTGACACGTACATTATAGTTAGAGACGTACCTTCCTCTCCCCAAAAGACAAGGAACAAATGTAAACCAGGCTCACTCTGACCCTAAGAGGTATCAGTTGTAGATTCTGAACTGGAGCTGCTTCTACACGTGTGTGAACACACGAACCTATCTGTGCACCCAGACGCTCACTCAAGAATCCCCTCCTCGGGGCGCCTGGGTGGCACAGCGGTTTAGCATCTGCCTTCGGCTCAGGGCGTGATCCCAGCGTTATGGAGCCCCACATCAGGCTCCTCCGCTGGGGGCCTGCTTCTTCCTCTCCCACTCCCCCTGCTTGTGTTCCCTCTCTCGCTGGCTGTCTCTATCTCTGTCGAATAAATAAATTTTAAAAATCTTAAAAAAAAAAAAGAATCCCATCCTCTCTATGAGCACCCCCTCTGTTCCAGTGATCATTTGACAACTAAACGTTTAGTACTGTAGCCATGAGTAATCAGAAACATTTATTAAACAATGAAAAAAATCGAATTTCATGTATCTGATGACTGTGTCTCAGATTCTCTAAGATAGTCCCAATTTTACATAATTTTAGTTTTTTTAAAAAAGATACTACATATTTTCACTTGCATACATTCATATATTAGGAAAAAAAGCCTCATCAAGCCCAGTCCTTATATTTTGGGTTTGACAAATATGGTCATGGCATATATATGAATGAAAGTAGCTACTCACCTGTAAGGAAGGCATTCATTCATCATCAGGTATTCCTTGTCCTAGGTTCTGTGGATATGGTGGCAAACCAGACAGTCAAGACCCTGTTTTCATAGAGTTTACATTCTACTGGAGAGAGAGTGTTGAGTAAAAAGTAATCAAATAAGTAATAATATCAGATAGTGACAAGTGTTATAAAAAAAATAACAGGATGTAAGAGAGAGTGACTGGGTGCTACTTTAGCTCAGGTAGTCAGGAAAGGTCTTTCTGAGAAGGTGACCTTTGATCTGAGCTCTGGATAACCGTGCAGTGATTTGGGGAATAGCATACAGAGCAGAGAAGCCTCAAGTGTGAAACTCTTGAGGCAAGAATGAGGTTGGTGAGTTCAAGGAATGTGTCTGGAACATAGTGAGCCAGGAAGGAACAAGGTGGGAGTGATGGTGGTGAAGACTGAATTTTATTTTCAGTGGAACCTATTGGAAGGTAGTCTGGGTTGGGTTTTAAGTAGTGTGGCTGAGGGATACCTGAGTGACACAGTCAGTTAAGCATCCACCTCTTGGTTTCGGCTTGGGTCATGATCTCAAGGTCATGGGATCGAGCCCCATATTGGGCTCCACACTCAGTGCAGAGTCTGCTTGAGATTCTCTCTCTTCCTCTCCCTCTGCCCCTCCCCCCCTCACACACGCGTGCTCTCTCTCTCTCTCTCAAATAAATGAATAAATCTTTAAAAAAATAGTAAGTAGTGTGGCTGATCTACATCCATTTTCTCTTTTCTGCCCCTCTTCTGGGACTTGAGATCTTTGCTACATACTTTAAAGATTGCTGACCAGAGCTAGGGGAGAAACCTATGGTCATGATTGATCTTTCACAGGCAAAGTACCAGAACCAGGTAGACTGACTCACAGCAGATGACCTGCAGAGCCCAGGCATATTAGTTTTACCCATTCTGTGCCTTACTTACCCTGTTTTTTTACTTATTTTCTAAAGGATGCAGTAGACCTATTTCTCGGCCTTTAGATGAAGCAAACAAAACTATCCTATCATAACCAGGACCTTTTTAACATGTCTTCGCTCAGCTTTCTAAAAGGCAGTGTTTCTTCAGATGATTTTTAAGGCTTTGCTAATCTTTCCATTTGTCCTGTAAAGTGTTAAAGGAACAAGGTGATGTCTGTCTACAGTCCACCAAAACCTGCTTGGGTTTGTCCTTCACTCAGCATTCAGGAGTCAGCTTCCCTCCCGGCATAGCCACTCACTGATATCTGGGTTGTTGCCAACTTCCTTATTCTGTATGATGATATCATCCTCATGGGTAACCTCTGAACCATCTCACTAACCATTCTTCTACTGCATGCTAATTGAGCCTGTTCTTTTATCTTTTTCTGGTTTGATGGTTTAGCAATCTTTATTTTTTTAGAGAGGGAGAGAGTATCTCAAGCAGGCTCCACTCTCAGTGTGGAGCCCCACCCAGGGTTTGATCCCACAACCCCGAGATCATGACCTGAACTGAAATCAAGAGTCAGACACTCAACCAACTGAGCCACCCAGACACCCCTGGTTTAACAATCTTTTGAATATTCATTTCTAATTCTGAGAAACAAGGGTGGTTTCAGCTCCCACTCTTACTTCTTTTAAGGCAGAATTTTCTTTTTTTTTTTTTAAAGATTTTTTTCAAGATTTTTTTCATTTATTAGAGAGAGAGAGCAAGAGAGAGAGAGCACGAGTGGGGGGAGTGGCAGAGGAAGACGGAGAAGCAGACTCCCTGCTGAGCAGGGACCTGGGATCATGACCTGAGCCAAAGGCAGACATTTAACCGACTGAGTCACCCAGGCACCCCAGGGCAGAATTTTCTGTAGGGTTTTGGCTGTAAGGCATGCGGGGGCCCTTGGCGATGGGTCAGCAGAGAGCAGACAAGGACCAGGCAGGGGAACCAACCTGATTTTAGTCTTGACCTCTTCCCACGAGGCCAGGGGCTAGCAGTTACAGTGCATGTCCAGGAAGGCTTGGAACCCAGATCATTAACCTCCTAGGGATGTAATCTAGCTGGAGGGGCATGTTTTTTTTTTTTTTTAATGGAAATTTTCAGACACACGCAAAAGTAGATCAACTAGTACAATTAACTCCCATGTGTATGCTCAGTTTCCACAAACATTAACTTTCTGTCTTTCTTGTTTCATCTGGCCCCATGTCCCCACATGTGTATTTCATTCCAATGCCATTATCTGTGGGTTATTCTGGGTTCCTTGACATAGAGCATCACCCTTTCTCATCATTTTCTTTCACAGTAGACACTTTCATCTTTCATCTGTCATAGCAGTCGATTCTGGGGAAAAATAAGCTGTTATTACACTAAGGATTTCTGAATTACGTGTTGCAACTTGACTATCCAGCCTTCTGGAATTTTCAGCATCTGAAAGATGCCAGGCCAGCTTGTGATCAGAGCAACAGATTTCAGCCATTTCTTTCTCATTATTTCTCTTTGACTTTGGTGGTTTTGTCACTTGATTTTCTTCCACAGATGCTATATAGACTAAGAAATAAGCTGCGATTTGGAGGTTTTACAGTCAAGTTCTTTGTAGGCGCCTGAAGGTTTTGATAGTCATGGCTGCGCAGCCATCATTTATAGCACATGTGAAGAGGCCAAGAGGGCTGGAAGGTGACAAGACACTGGCTTTGCAGCCAGACAGAACTGGATTCAAATTTCTGCTCTAACAACTACCAGCTGTGTGCCCTTAGTCAAGTCTCTTAGCCTTTCTGAACACATCTCCCCAGCCATAAAATTGGTAGTAATCATTCCCTAATCCCTGTGAAGATGAAATGAGGTAAAGGCTTCATAAGGACTGGAGCGTAGTAGGTGGTCAGAATCTGGAAGCTATTTTAGTACCCAGTCATTTCAGTTGAGTGATCTTCCAGCCATCCAGTGTGGCTCCTAAGTTCTTGCTCATCTCTCCTCCAACATCTCAGTGTTTTAAGAAGTTCTGAAGAGGGAGATGCTGCATGACAAGCAAAGGGCAGGCTGTCATTGCCACAAAGCACTTGGGAAATATTCTGTGGTGAAGTTCCCTGGGCCCAGAAAACTTGTGCTGTTCTTAGTAAATTCGCAGCTGGACTTAAAAAAAAAAAAAGTCAACAGACTTCCTTGCCAAGTTTTCATGCTTCCATATTTGACTAGAATCAGACAGGTTTGATCCAACCAAATGAGGTCTCTAAGCTTAGGCAGAGCAAATGCAGCCATTTTTCTCTGTGTGTGTTGGTCAGAACAGATTCTGGAGCCAGATTGCCTGACTTTGAAGCCTGGCTCTTCTCTTTCCTACCTGGGTCACTTTGGGCCATTTTTGCCTCTACTTCTCTTTTGTTAAATGGGGCCTATGTCAGAGGGTTTGTTGCAGGGAGTAAAACAGTCAGTTTAAGCATTCAGAGCAGTGCCTGGCATGTAGAAAGCTCTCAGTGAATGTTAAGAAGGATGTGGGCTCTGCAGGGCTTGGTGAATGACTGGCCCAGTAGGGGGGCAGCATGTTAGAGTTTGTTGAAACCATAAACCCCTGCAAGTCAAGAGAGGGGCGGATGTTATCACCTGGAATCATCATAACTCCTTGTGTTACTGTAAAAGTTAAACTAGGGCAAATGTGTCTCACTGGGATGTTCAACATGGCCATTAAGGGTGCACGTGGCCTCTCAGCGCCTGGAGACCTTTGGAAACATGGAAGTCATCTGTGCTCACTCACTGGTCAATGTTGTTTCACACAATTCTAGCCAGGTATATCACTGCATCTTCTAGTTCCCTGGTTAATTCATTTGATTGATCAAGTATTTATGAGATATTTCTAAGTGATTTCATGGAGCTTGTGCGTTGGTAGGAGTGGGTGGAGGAGGAGAGAATCGTAAGTGAAAGTAAACAAAGGAGATAAGTTCAGGTAGAGGTTAAGTGCTGTTAAAAAAAAAAAAAAAAGAAACTGAAGGGAAAGGGAGGGTCTGGGTGGGTGGGTTGTGAGGAGTGACTTAGATATAGTAGTCAGGGAAGGCCCTGTGAAGAGGTGAGCCAAGAATTTACCTCAATGACCTTAGGTGAAGCATCCCAGGGAAGGGCCCTGAGCCAGGAGCTAGTTTTGTTGCCATCTTTGTTTAAACCATACCTCCTATCTGGATTACTGTGGTAGCCACCAGCTGGTCTCCCTGATTTGCTTCTTCTCTGTTATTCTCAACAGTATAGAAAGAGCAATTCTTTTAAAAATATGAGTGAGACCCCCTTCTCAGAGCCCTCCAGGGCTTCCTACAGCACACCGTGCAAAAGCTGAAGTGCTCAGAACAGCATCGGGGCCCTCCCCAACCCAGTCCCCCTTGCTCCTGATTACTACTCCTCTTTTCCTGCTTGCATCCTCTGTTCCATCCACAGTGGTCTCCTCCTGCTATCTGAACATGGCAAACATGCTGCCACCTCTCAGCCAAGTACTGCACAATTTGTCCTTCACTTTAGGCCTTGGCTTCTGTGTCAAGGGTTTCCAGGCCCACACTCAGATTTGAAGATTTGCTAGGGGGACTCATAGGACTCAGCATGTAATTAGACTCACATGGTTATGATTTATTACACTGAAAAGATATCAAGCAAAGTGAGCACGGGAAAATGCATGGGGTAAAGTCTGTTGGGAACCAGATACAAGATTCTAAGATTCCTCTCCCAGTGGAGTCCCATGGGATCCTGATCCCCACCCTCCCCCCCCGCCCCGCCCAGGATTCTGCCCTCGACACCATCAAACAGTTGTGANGCCCTCCACCATTGTGAAATGTCTATCAGGGAAGCTCATTAGGGGCTCAATGCCCAGTTTTTATTGGGGACCGGTCATGTGGGTAGCCTCTGCCTGCCAGATACCAGAATTTCATACTCCCAGAAAGAGAGTAGGGATTTAGTATAAAGCATATTGTTTGCACAAGAGTTAAGGCATGGTGAACCATTCTTATCAGGGGATGATAGGTACCCTCCTGACATTCCTAGATGGCACCTAAGGGCTAACCTTGCAGGCAGACCTTGCAAGGACAGCAGTCTCAGCCTGTTACGTTAACATTTCTGCACTGCTTGGCACTTTCTTTCTTTCTTATTTTTTTAAATAAATATTCAATTTGTTGAAGTAACAGTTAAGTCTAGTTTTTCCTTAAGCTTTCAAGTTCAACTACAAATCTTTTTTTTTCTTTTTTCCCTTTTTTCCCCTTAAATTTAAATTCAATTAATTAACGTATAATGTATTATTTGTTTCAGGGGTACAGGACTGTGAATCATCAGTCTTATACCCAGGACTCATTACAGCACATACCCTCCCCAATGGATATTGTGGATGGCACCTTCTCAGTGAGCCCTTCTCACACCCATCCTACTTAAAATAGCAACTCTTCCACCAGCACTCCCTGCCCTTCTTTCCCTGTTTGACCTTTCTCCATAGCACACATCCATCACTAAGATATTATATAATCGACACATCTAATTGTTTATTGCCTGTGTCTCCTATTAACATGTAAGCTTCATGAGGGCAGGAATTTTTGCTTCCTTGATTACCACCAAACCCCTAGCGTCTAGGGCAGTGTTTGGCACATGGAAGGTCCTCAGTAGTATGTGATGAATGAATTAAAAACAGATAAACATGGGAGCACCTGGGTGGCTCTGTTGGTTAAGTGTCCAACTCTTGATTTTGGCTCAGGTCATGATCTCAGGCTCGTGCAGTTGAGCCCCACCTCAGGCTCTGCGCTCGGCATGGAACCTGCTTAGGATTCTCTTTCCCTCTCTTAAAAAGAAAACAAAACAAAACAAATAAACATGGCACATGGAGTTAGAACAAAGCAAGCCATGCAGAGAGAGGTAGGAGGTGTGGTTGCTGGATCCTGGAGGCAGAGCAGACTGAAATCCTGGAGCCTGTGAGTTGCAAGAAGGGGTTAGGTAAACATATTTCTTAAGTCTCATCATGCTCCCACAGAGTTGTCCAAACCAGATCTTTACTAGTTGCCCAAATTCAGCTTATTCCTCTCTCCCCTCAGGGCCCCATGTCTGATCCTTTTACTTTTCCATTTAGTTGGCAGGGGAATTCAGAGTCTCCAGTTCTGGTCAATATAACACTTAATGCTCTTTTGCCAAAAACTTACCACACTTGTAGTAGTTGAATTACTGGTATTATTAATTTAGTAATCTGAGTTCTCCATTAGATTGAAAATCATAGCTTGTTAACCCTATATCCTCAGTGCCTAGCCCAAAACTGAACAGACATTTGAATGAGTGGCTTGCTCTTCTTCAGAGTGCAGGTGACCTTGGACTAGGCTAGACTTCCTGGAGAACTTGAACTGCCACAGAGCTTTCCCAGGTTCTGTAGCCACAACTCTCAGCCTAAGACCTGACATCTCCCTAGGCAGCCTCCAGGTTTGGAGCACACGGTAGGCAAATACCAGCCTCACCATGACCTGGCTTCTGATGCTTGGCTGCGGATGTTCCCTTCACAGGAGACCTTGGAAAAGGCCCGGCTGCTTGCAATAATTGGGGACCAGCTCATCCAAAGCCACCACTACGCAGTGGATTCCATCAGACCCAGATGTGTAGAGCTCAGGCACCTCTGTGATGACTTCATCAATGAAAACAAGAAAAAATATGACATTTTAGAAAAGTCCTTGGAGTTGCATAGACAGCTGGACAAGGTGAGCACAGCAAAGCCAGGACCATGATGTCTGCTAAATTTTCTGTTAAACAGTCTTAATCATACTCATCCTCCCTGCCCCGCAAAATTGCTGAGAGGATAACATGTTTCATGTGAAACAGTGCTTGAGAGGCATTAAAAACAGTGCAGATGTTAGGTCACAGAAGTACTGGAAGTCAAAAATGCCCCCACCATCCCACCATATCCCATTAGAATGAACAAATGTTCATTTGCCTCTTTGTGGACGTAGACTTAGAGTGTGTTTTGGCCTGGCCCCATGATTCCCCTTCAGGCAGAGAACCAAACACTATATTTGCAAAGTGCTTCTCCTTATATATGTATGCATCAATCCTTTTGAAGAAGCTTAAGTAATAATGACCATTACACACTCCTGCCATTTATTGAGCACCTACTATGTTCCTGTCAGAAACATAATTATGTCATCTATTCAATCCTCAAGACAACCTATGAGGAAGGTATTAATGACATTATTTTATAGAGGCAGAAACCGATACTCAGCGTGGTTAGCAGTGGTTCACAACATTTAATACATGAGAACCAGTTTGCTAGAATTGCAGATTCTATAATGTGCCATTCCAGAGACTCAGATTCAGTAAAGTCTAGGATGATGCCCAGGAATCAGTATTTTCACCAAGTTTCCAGGTGATTCTGGTGTAGGTGCTACAGGGACGACACTGAGAAACTGTAGGATAAGTGATTGCTCACAACCACACCTGAAGTTAAAATAGGGGATTGCAGATTTGAAGTCAGGACTGCCATATTCCAAACCCCAGGCTCCTTAGACTAGACAGCAACACTGTGTGCAGAGGGCTCACAGGGAAGGGGCACAGCCCCTGGTGTCCTTCAGTAGTGATCCCTGGGACAGGTGCCTGGTCAGCAGGGGCAGTGACTTCTGGACCCTTCCCTGTCAGCTGTGCAGGCAGCATGTGACTCATGGCCATGAGTCAGCATGCTCCGTTCCCATAGCTGATTCTCTCTGATGGCTGCAGGCACACACCCAGGCTGTTTACGCCATCCCAATGCCAAAGGGATTGTAATGTTAATGAAATACAACTGTTCCAGAAGCAAGTGGCTCAGAAGGGCCTGGTCCACAGCCTGCTCTGTGTGCTGAACTCTGCAGGATCAGCAGCTGTTTTCCTCACTCCGTTTCTGCTCCAGAGATAAAGCCTAATGCTGATGTGTGGAGAGTGTGTGTGTGTGTGTGTGTGTGTGTGTGTGTGTGTGTGTCTGGGAGAGTATCTGCTGTGACTCTGGAAGAACCCAACTTATTGTTTTCTACACATCTGGGCATGATGTTCAAGAGAAATAGATCAAAGCATGTATGTATCATGCATATAGAGTATATATATAAAATTACAGAGTATATGCCAAAGCATGATTTACGTTATTTTGAAAATCCAAAAATGTAGGAAGGAGGAGGAAAAAAGTTACTATGGACATCTGCACATCCCATTCACTTCCTCATCACTACATGATGGTAATCATTAATTTTTAAATATCTTTATTATGTTTTGTTATTCTAAAAGTAGTACACATTCAGTGTAAGTAATTTAAGGAAAAAAATAAAGACAAATATAAGTTGCATGTAATTTTTCCGGTTAGAGCTAACTACTTTGGAGTGCTCTCTTTTGCTCTTTTTCCCCCTGTATAGTTATTTTATGTAGGTCTTCAGGTCACATGGTAAATGGAAATGCAGACATACTTGCACTGGCAGCTTTTTTCCACATAAATATTCAGGCAGCACAAGGGCCCCTGTCTTTCTGTTTAAGTCTTTTAAAAATTGAATTGTTAGAGTTCATCACCTATCTGATTTCATCCCAGCATTCTGGAAAGTTTGAGTATTGCTGTCCTGAGTTACAAAGCTTTGCATTCTTGGATGCTTCCGTAGGACAAACAAATGCCAGTAAAAGCAAATGTGGACAGAGGAAAGGAGTGTTTTTGTTAGGAGTGATGTTCCCTTGCCTAGGAAGACATGTAGGGGCCAGGTCTAATGCCTCATTTGTCACCCTATGCTCTTATATACCAATTTGGATGCAAGATGAATGGCCTAGAAAGCAAACCCGAAAAGTCATTGGTTACATTCCTCAATGGTTAGACCAAACTTAGGAATACCTAACTCTTTTCTTTTGGAGATGTAGCAATTACTGTCAGTGGAAAAGGAAGAATGTTTATACAAGTCTTTTTACTGACTGGATGACTTCCCTGAGAAGTAGACAGATGTAAAATTAGTTTGGGTTTGTCCATCTTAGAGTTGTGTTAACAGTGGTTAGACCTATGAACTTTATGCTGTCCCACAACAATTTTCCATTGTCTCAGTATTCTAGACCACAAGTAAGCTCAGGCCTCCTGAGGGTTGTGGTGGCTGAGTTGTGGTCAGGTTAATAGCATAGAGCACTGTGTTTCTTTTGAAAGGTCAGCCAGTGGTGTGAAGCAGGAATCTACCTTTTGGCTTCCCAAGCTGTAGACAAGTGCCAGTCACGAGAGGGGGTTGACGTTGCCTTGAACGACATTGAGGCATTCCTGAGTACAGCAAAGGAGTACCAGTTGCCCAGCCACACGGAGTTTTACAGCCAGTTCGAGTTGATACTCACCATTGACGTCAAGGTAATGTTTCTGGGTTATTTTAATCTTGTGGTTGGAAAGAAAGCACCAAAGGACCTTTCACCTGTTGCTTAAGAAAGTCCAGGTACGATGTACTGAGCAGGCACACCAGTTCCTGAGTTCTCAGGTGGTATCTTAGACTCTGTGCTTCCTGGCAATGTGATCCTTCATGGTCTGACCCAAATATCACCTTTAGTCATTTGTTTCTCTCCAGCTACTCATGAGCGTCCTGATGTATCATGCACTGTGCTGACGGTACAGCAATGAGAAGAAATAGACATGGTTCCATTCCTAATGGAGCTTATGGGAGAGGCTGACATTAATAAATGTCAAATACAAAACATAAGAATGTGTCACAAGCTGAGATAAGTGCTCTGGAGGAGAGATTTAGGGTCCTGCTGGACATGTGATAGAAGAACTTGACCTTGACTGGGGATCACTGGAGCCAAGGCCTGGAGACTGAGTAGAGATAATGGGGGAGCCTTTCCAGACCAGAAGTAACAGCATATGCAGAGGACACAGGACTGGAGGGAAGTTGGCACAAGTGCAGAACCCAAAGGCCAGGGTGGCTGGAGTACAGAGAGCAAAGGAAGGATGTTTGGGGTGAGATAAGAGAGGGGCAGATGAGGCAGAGCTTTATAGGCCATATTAAGGAGTTTGGTCTTATTCTAAGAGCAGTGGGAAGCCACTGAAGGATTTCAGCAGGGGAATAACTTGATTGGATTTGCATTTTGAGAGGAGCACTCTTCTATGAAGTCAGCAGATTTATGAATAGCATACCTTCCTCTGAGATTTACCTCACCTTGTATATATCTCTCCCGTAGGACCTTCTTTACTTCCTTTGAGTCACAGATCTCTTTTGAATCACAGAATCTGATTCACATACTTTCAGGTTTCTGCATACTCAAAGTAATTAAAGGGAATTTGAGGTAGGCACTTTTATCAAGATATGGGCAGGATTTAGGTAACCCCGTAGGGATGGTGAAGGTCCTTGGGGCTAGCAAGAAACAGGAAGAATTTACCATCCATAAGCATAAAGGGCAAAGAAGAACCCAGGAAGTACTGTAGCTGTGACAGTGAGAGGCGCTAGTAAGGGCTGTGGCCTTGGGCAGAGGGATGCAACCACTGATGGGGGAATATATATCTCTACTCTCCTCGCTCCCTCTTTTTTCCTGGTGGTACTTCCCATTGGCCAAGCCAATTAAAAGCCCATGGGCAAGTGAACCTCTTCAACAGACCCTGTAGAGGTCAGCTTCCTGGGATACAGAGCTGGGAAAAGAAGATGTAGTAGGGTGACAAATACGGAATATCCAGCATATATAACTTTTATAATTAATTTTATGGGATACCCTAAAGTCCATCCATGGATTCAGGCTAAGAGCCTTTGCTATAATATGTTACATACCATAATATTCTACTTATGTACTTTAAACGTCTGTCTTGCTCATTACACTGGGAGCTTCTGAAGGGCAGGAGCTTTATTCATCTCTGTACCCCTGTGCCTAGCCTTTGCCTGGTGTCCAATCCATATTTGTTGAGCAAGTGGGCAGGCAGGTGGCAGAGCGGGCCAAGTATATGGGGGCAGCTCAGTGTGGGGTTGTACCTTAATGATGTTCTTTCCCTGAAACATTTTGGTGGTAAGGTGTGATCTCAGTAAGGGGTGGGGTGTAGTTGAGCAGACACCTTCCCCCAACACCAGGACCCTTCTTCTTCCTTGCAGAGGGAACAAAGGGAAGGCCCTCTGGTGTAGGTTCTACACTGCAGACCCGGTGTTGGTAGCTCCAGGTCAGATTCCTAAGACGAGATAGTCTCACCCAAGTCCAACTCCATTAGCTGCTCAAATGAGTGTATTAAGTCAACCAGGGAGATTTGTGGCTACAGCTGCTATTCTGGCCAACTTCAGCAAACTTCCTGGCCATACTACCTACCAGGAAATGAATAAAACTTAATAAGCCTTCTCTGGAAAGTAGGCAGAAACATGGAGAAAGGAGAGGATTATAAGAGAAATATTTTTTTTAATCCTATACGTCAAATGGATCAAAATATCCCCAAACCCATCTTCTTTTGTTTTGGAGTAAAATTTTAGGTTATAAGACTTAAATATCCTGTTGAGTCAGAGAAAGTTTTGTCCACTGAGAAGTAATGACTTTGTTGTCAAAACTGGTATTCTATACATATAGAAATATTCCTAGATATATGTATATGTAGATATTGTACAGACACATGTATCTTTTTACTTTGACAATTGAGATAGCATAGAAGCAATGAGACCGCTAGTGTCAATGAGCATACCTAGCACTGAGATCTTGGTTTCTAATACCATTCTTCAATAAAAGACTCCTGAGCTCCTTGGGGAAATGGCTGATTCTAGGGCCAGGGCAGGGAATATACACGGTGATCCTTAGAGCATCTTGTAGTGCTAGAAGGACCTACTAAAAACAAAACAACAAACCACAGTGATGGCACATAGGTGGCAACTGAAAAGAACTCCCCATGGCTAATGCTAGAACAATTTGAGCAATAAAATTAATAAAGTAGTATTGGATTACAACCCAAAGTATAAAATACATATCTATGAATCCATTCTGATATAAATAAATGATGGAATAAACAAATAAATGGGGCAGAAGAAGCTAATCTCCCATGCAGAAGAATTCTAAATGATTTATATAGATACTTTGCCCTCAAGGAAGTAGAGCATAATTTCCCAACCCTTAAATGTGGTCTGTACATAGTGACTTCCTTTCAAAGAATACAGTATGGGGAGGGAGAAAGAAAAAGTGACTTTATGGTGAAGTGTTTTGTGTTTTTTTTTTACACCACACAACCTTAGCTAGTTGACCTAGGTCAACATCAACAATGTTGTCAAGCAGATATGATGTACCTTTGATATGATGTGATGAACATGACACTTTACTTCCATGGTCTTACCCCCATAACCCATAGCTCTGGTCTAATCACAAGAAAAACATCACCTAAATCCCAACTGAGGGACAAGCTACAAAATATCGGACCAATACTCCTCAAAATAGTCAGTCAAGGTTATCAAAAACCGGGAAAACTGAGAAACTGCCACAGCCAAGAGGGGTCTAAGAAGTCATGACAACTACATGTAATATGGTATCCTGGATGGGAACCTGGGGGGGAAAGTACATTAGGTAAAACTAAGGAAATCTAACTAATATATGGACTTTATTTAATAATAATAATAATTTATTTTAATAATAAAAATAGCAGTCAATATTATTTTATTAATTGTAAGAAATGTACCACACTAATGGAAACTTAAGATAGGGGAAACTGGGTGGTCTATATGGGAACTCTCTGTACTATTTTGTACTTTTTTCTGTAATTCTAGAACTATTTGAAAAAATAAAATTTATTTCTAAAACACTGGTACTACTCCATGTCTAAAGAATTGAATCTGTTACATTTAAGACATAGTGATTATCAAAGCTACATCAACAATTAAACTATTGTTCTCATAACAGCCAGCCTGTCAGTCTGAGGCTCTTCAAGTGCTTTTCTGCAATATATAGCTACTCTACCACCCCCTTAGTGCTGCTGTTTTGACTTTTCTCCCTTGTTCACTTTCACCATCCAGTCTAGAAAATGAAACAACCGAAGTAACAAATAACAAAATTCAATTCTTTAAATATTCACTGGGAAGCCAGTTTGTACTTTGTCATGGGACTACAATAATGAAAGTCACAGGGGCGCCTGGGTGGCACAGCAGTTAAGTGTCTGTCTTCGGCTCAGGGAGTGATCCTGGTGTTATGGGATCGAGCCCCATATCAGGCTCCTCCGCTATGAGCCTGCTTCTTCCTCTCCCACTCCCCCTGCTTGTGTTCCCTCTCTCGCTGGCTGTCTCTATCTCTGTAGAATAAATAAATAAAATCTTAAAAAAAAATAATCCCTATAATGAAGGTGGTGGCCATTTAGTAGAAGACAAACATATCCCTAGTAAGTGCCTGTTGGTCCAAGAGCATATGGAATGGAAGGAACAGTGGGGCATGTAGGGGAGGCAAAGGTCAGCTCAGCCTGGGGAGGTCAGGGTGTTCATAGGAGAAGATGCCTACATTTGGTCTGGAAGATTGGGTAGGAGTTTTCAAGGGAGACAAAGCAAAGGGAGGGAGCCTCAGCAGAAGGAAGAGGAGGTGCAAAGGCAAAGAGACTGGAAACAAGAACATTCCTGTAACTGCCACAGCTAGAGGCTAGAGTGAGGGGTGGGGACTAGTGGAGATTAGACTGGAGGGAAATCAGTGTAGTTAATGAAGGGTCCACTGTTTCATGAGGAGATTGGACTTTATCCCAGCAGGACATTTAAACAAGGAAGTTATTCTTTTGGGATCTGGACTCATAGTTGTGTTGTCAGAACCTTGAGTCCACTGTACAACTGAGCTTCTTGAAGCCAGAGGCACATTCTCTGAAGAGACCTTTTATTTTTTATTTAATTTTTTTTTGAAAATGACAAACCAATGATTTTAAAGGACTTTTCTCAGATAATAGTCACTTATCATGTATAGTAAAATAAGAAATCAATAACAATATAATAGCCAAAAAAAAAGATGTCATTCACAAAATCATAGTCAAACATCCCATGAGTTTGGATTCTACAAAGCGCATTCCTAAATAATGTCAAGTTACAGAATCAATAGAAATTAAATTTACAAAGCATGTATAACTAAACTTCAACAAAAATACATATAAAAATGTGTGGCTTAAAACAGTACTTAAATGGAGTTTATAGATTTAAATGCATCTATCAAGAATTAAGGGTGGTTGGAAGAACACAGACTAAGCATTCAAGTTATGTAGTTAAGGAAAGAACAACAAAATAACCCAAAGAAAATAGAATAAAGGAAATAATAAAGTGAAGAGACCTTTTAAACACAAGCCCCACCTTAATCTAGATTAGGGGTCTGCAAACTATAGCTTATTCGCCAAAACTGCTTGCCACATACTTTTATAAAGTTTTATCAAACCACAGCTGCACTTATTCATTTATGTAGTATATATTATCTATGACTGCTTTTATGCTACGACATCAGAGGTGAGTAGTTGTAACAGAGACCACATGGTCTGCAAAGCCTGAAATATTTACTGTTTGATCCTTTACAGAAAATTTTGCTGACCCCTAGTCCAGACCAACACTGTACAATAGAAAGATAATACAAGCTGTATATGTGACTTAAGATTTTCTAGTAGCCACATTTAAAAAAGTGAAAAGAAACACGGGAAATCAATTTTAATAATGTTTTATTTAACCTATATCCAAAATACTGTTTCAATATATAATCAATATCAAAAGTTATTAATGAGATATTTTACATTCTTTTTTTTTTTTATTTCTAAGTCTTCAAAATCCAGTGTGTGTTTTACGCTGATGGCACAGCTCAATTCAGACCAGCTGCATTTTCATTGCTCAGTAGCCCCATGTGGCTTGTGATTACTGTATCGGACCATCCAGGTTTGTACTCAGACCCTACGAGGACTGAGACCAGCACTAGATGTTGTAGTAGAGGTCAGCCTTGACAGGACCCTCAGGCTATAGACAAATGGTTGTTCCATAGCTGACATGGTAGTCCTCCCTCAGGGCTCTTGGCTCTTTCCCTCAGAAGATGGCCCAGCATAAAAAAAACACATTTACTTTTACAGTTGCGAAATGTGGCAACCTCCCCAAGTGTGTGCTGAGCCTGTACTTTCGGAATGAAGCATCCTCAGAGCACCCTGTATGGCTTGTGGTGGTTGAGCTCTTCTAATTTGAGGTCTTTTCCTTGGTGGCTAAAATCATACAGGCGATGGATGTTAGATGTGAGATGTCTGACATCCGTCAGAGTTGGCATGACAAAGAAGACTACCTACTTCCCTTGACCCGCCAGGGTAGAGGGATGTCATGCTGGAAGCAAGGCCAGAAGAAACATATTCAGCTGAGTTTAGGCCTTTTTGAAACTCAAAGACTTCCAGGCTTTATTTCTTATTCTCTTGAATCTCTGCCTTAGAACATACAGTCAGTTATGAGAATGTCTGTGAGTTTCATCTTTCCCTTGGTATTTTTTCAGTTTACTTCTTTACTACTTATGTATAGAGAAGGGGTCCCACCGAATAAAATTCAAATGTTTCTCTTTGGGTATTTGGGGTTCCTTTGATACTGTCTCAGTATGTAGCCAATTCTTTCCCCCAGAACACTTTTCCCCCAGAACTCTCCTGCATCAGGGCCTTTATTCAGGGTACACCTCTTACTTTGAAACCCTCCTGTTTTGTAAAGTGGCCTAGTGTCCTTCATTCATAGTCTGTGGCATCCTCTTCTACTAATGGACATGGCTTCATGAACATTTATCCACTCAATATGTATTTACTGAGCACTACTCTGTGCTAGGCATTGTTCTAAGCATGGAGATACAGTAGTGAAAAGGATATGATCATTGTCCATCAGGTGAGAGATGCAGACTTTCAGAATCACAATTCTGGTGGAGGGCGAGTTGTGCCATGACTTGCATATGGATGGAAGGGTCACATGAAGGAAGTGAGGTTGGGGGGAGAGGGGAAGATGGGAGAAAGGGAAAGCTTCATGTCCTCAGGCTCAGCGCAGAGTAACCTGGTCATGATTTGCTTTTGTTCCTGCAGGCCAGAGCCCAGGAAGTCCTGCAGAAGCTGGGCAATGTGCAGGAAATATTTCACAAGAGGCAAATGAGTCTGATGAAACTGGCAGCCAGACAGACTCGCCCGGTGCAACCTGTGGCCCCCCATCCTGAGTCTTCCCCAAAATGGGTGTCACCGAAAACCAGCCAGCTCTCTACCTTGGGTAGGTTATTTGGGGCGAGGAAGATTTGTGCCCTTATGTTTCATCCGTGCTCATGAGTGTTGAGATTGTGGTTGTTTAAGATGCATAATGGTTGTTTTGGCAAATATTATTTAAAATAAACTACAGATATGGAATAGTACAGACATTGAAGACTTTATAGAGTTAGATAAAACTGAGTGCCTGTGTACAAGGAGATGCTCACAGCCTAGAAGGGGAATAATATAAACGTGCAAATAACATCAGCATAAAATAGACTCCATTAAGGACCTTTAAAATGCTCAAAAAATTCTATTATCGGTCCAGTGGTAAATTTAGTTCTTTACAGAGATAAAGACAATAGGTAAGTCCTTACACCATTCCTGCATGGTCTTGATTATGAGAGCTTATTAGAAAGCCTTGAGATCAGGTAGTATAAGTCTTCCAACTTTGTTCTTTTTCAAGATTATTTTGGCTATTTTAGATCTTTTTCATTTCCATATAAATTTTAGAATCACTTTTCACTTTCTGTTGAGCTTATGCTTGAGGTTGCAGTGAATCTATAGATCAACCTGGGGAGAACTGTTATCTTACCAATATTGGGTCTTCCAATTTATAAATGTTACAACTCTCCATTTATTTAGGTCTTCTTTAATTTCTCATGGCAATATAGTAGTTTTTCAGTTTGGTTTGCTCTTTTTTAAAGTTTTTATTTAAGTTCCAGTTAGTTAACATACAGTGTAATATTAGTTTCAGGTGTGCGATACAGTGATTCAACACTTCCATACATCCCCTGCGCTCATCAGGACGAGTGCACGCCTTAATCCCCATCACCTGATTAACCCAGCCCCTGCCCACCTCCCTTCTGGTAACCGTCAGTTTGTTCTCTATAGTTTGAGTCTGTTTCTTGATTTGCCTCTCTCTCTCTCTTTTTTCCCCTTTGCTCATTTGTTTTGTTTCCTAAATTTCACATACGTGTGAAATCATATGGTATTTGGCAGTATAGTAGGTTTGAGTGTAGAGGTCTTAGGCATTTCATGTTTTTTTTTAAACCGTATAGTAAATGGAATTTACCATATCTAACTATTAATAGTAATATATTTCTGTATAAAATATAATCAGGTCATCTGTGAATAGGGACATTTTACTTCTTCTGTTTCAATCCTTATGCTTTTCCCTCTTGCCTTATTCTAATGGCTGAGACCTGCAGTACGATGTTGAATAGGAGTGGTGAGAGCAGACATCCCTGTCTTTTCCCAATGTTAAGGCAAAGAGTTCCTTTTTTACCTTAAAGTATGATGTTAAGAGTAAGTTTTTCACAGAGGCCTTTCATCAGATTGAGGAAGTTCCCTTCTCTTCCTAGTTTGATGAGAGTTTTCATCATGAATGATTGTTGACTTTTTCAGATGCTCTTTTTGGTGCCTCTATTGAAATGATTATATAGTTTTTCTCCTTTATTTGTTAATATGGTGGATTACAATGATTTATTTTCAAATGTTAAGACAATTGTAGATTCCTGGGATAAACTACTCTTGTATATGTTATATATGTTATGTGTTACTCTGTTATTTGAAACTCTGTTATTAAGTACATACATGTTCATAATTGTTATGTCTTCCAGATATTCTGGCCCTCTTCTAATTAGGAAACATCTCTCCTTTCCTCCTTATCTTTAGTAATACTCCTTGTCCTGATGTCTATTTTGTCTGATATTAATATAGCATTCCAGCTTTCTTATGTTTAGTATCTGCATAATATATTTTTTCCATTCTTCTGTTTCTTTGTTTTTAAAGTGTATCTCTTGTAAGCAACATATTATTGGGTCTTGACTTTTTTTTTTAAAAACGATTTGATTTATTTAAGAGATAGTGTGCACGAAAGAGCGCACGAGGTGGGGGGCAGAGGGAGAGGGAGAAGCAGGCTCCTTGCTGAGCAGGGAGCCCCATGCAGGGCTCAGGGCTCGATCGCAGGACCCTGGGATCATGACCCAAGTGGAAAGCAGATGCTTAACCGACTGAGCCACCCAAGTGCCCCAGTTGGGTCTTGACTTTTTAATACATTCTGTTAACCTCTGCCTTCTAATTGGAGTATTTAGTCCATTTACATACAATGTAATTATTGATATAGTTGGATTTAGAGCTATAATTTTGTTATTTTCTCATTTTTTCCCTCTATTCCTCCTTTCCTGCCTTCTTTTAGGTTAGCAATTTTTTTTAGTGTTCTGTTTTAATTCTTTTATTGGCTTTTTAGCATACCTCTTTGCATTGTTTTTCTCAGATATATGTTTATATATAGTCTTTTATATTTTTTATATAATCTTTTACATCTACTCTTTTATTCAGTCATTTCCAATGTTCTTTTTATTCCTTATTGTAGACCTGAATCATCACTTGTGTCATTCTCTTCAGGCTGAAGAACTTCCTATGCATTTCTTGTGCAAGTCTGTTGACAACAAATTCTTTTTGTTTTGTATTTATCTGAAAATCATGGGATCTTGGTAATTCTCCATTTCATTTGGTATACAATCCCGTCTCCCGTCACATATTGCACTTTTTAGAAGCAAGACTTGATGACAGTTTAGCGCATTTCTTTCTTGAATTTTCTGTTTGCACACACACACATACACACACATTCAATGCACACAAACATGCATACTTAATACACTTAATGCACACATCCTGCTCACACATACAAACATACTCACACACATAGAGACATATTTTTGGATGCCTGGAATTAGGACATGGTTTTCCTTAATTCTCATTTAGGGCTCTTTCCCAAAACTAAATTATGTTCACTTCTGTGACTTTCCTCTGTCATTGTTTTAAGGGATATATGTTTGTTGCAAGTAAATAAAGCAGGAATGATAGCTTGTTTCTCTCTCTCTCTCTTTTTTTTTTTCAAACACAAGATCTCGTAATGGACAATGACCCTTCTAGTCTAGATAGATCTTCATCATATCTGAATGGGTATCATTGACTTTGGCCCGACATTTTGCCCATTTTGCAGAACAATTCTGCACTTTTGTTTTGGATAGTAACTGCTGAGTATGGATTTAGGCAAGTTACTAACAGGATTTTCAAACATATTTATCTGATTCCTTAGTAACCGAGTCTGTTCCAAGATAAACCATTATATTTCACAGTGTAAGGAACATGAGGGAGCTGGAATCTTGGTTCTGACTCTTGTTAGCTGGGTGCCTTGGGTACAACATTTAACCTCTCTAAAGTTTATAAGGAATGTGAAAAAGTTCTTTTGTGGCTATAATAACCGTTAAAATGTACTGTTTACCATGATCTAAGTACTTTGCGTATATTAACTCATTAAGCCTCATAACAGCCCTCTACTGTAGGCTTTCTCGTTATTCCACACTTTACAGATGAAGAAGCTAAGGCACAGAGATTACTTTGATAATATGTGTCTTGTACATGTAAGAGCAAGACTCGAATGCTGGTAGTGTGTCTCCTCGCTCCAGCCCTGAACTTCATCACCATACTTACAGTGGGCAGGGTGGTGCTTCTCAGTCATGGGTGTTGCCAGTTATAACGTATGCACTCCTAGCATGTAGTTATTATGCCTGGAATCACTCAGCTTACAGGGATCCTGCAGAGAGAGAGGAGCCCAAAGCGTTGTTCATTGTTATGAAGTAGCTTCAGTGGTCGTATAACCAGGGGCAGCAAACAGTCACTTCACTGCAGATTTCAGTAATATCTATAAAAAAATCCATAGAAAGCCCAAGCAGATTCCAGTTGACTCACAGAACCTGAGGGTTGGAAGGACTCTCTGGAGGCCACCGTTCACCACAGACAAAAATCAGGATGATATGTTGGGGGCATTAGGGGGATGGCATTTTGGCCATGGGACCCAGAAACACTCAAATTCTTAGGTTGTTCACAGGGATCCTGTGAGTTTTCCAAGGGAATTATGTATACAAGGGTGTTGACAGTAACAAGAACTCAAAGTACCACTTACTTATTAGCCTTGGAGCCATCATCCCCAATGCAGCCCTCTGGTAATGCTAGATTAGAAGGCCTCAAGGCCTAACCAGGGCTTCTCCTCCCCAAGTCCCATTCTTACTGCCAAATGGCCTCGGAGGCCTGAAGAAAAGATATCTCCCAGGTGTCCCAAGAGCTCTGTGGAACAGAGGGGATGGTGACAAAGTGACAGAGAGAAGAGAGCAAGAGCAAGACAGCCCATTTCCATCCCGACTCAGCCAATTGATTCTTCACATAGTTGTCTCATCCACTAATAATGTGGTTCCATCAGTTCTGGAATCCAACTGTTAGATTAGCAACAATTTCTGGCTGGGGCAGGCATAGATATCCTCTTATATAATCATAGTATGATTATGTGAGTGTGTGTGTGTGTGTGTGTGTGTGTGTGTGTGTAGAGACAGAGAACACTTTGAAGAAGACTGTAAGGAAATGATTGTGTTTAAGTGGTAAGATTTTAGTGTTTTTAAAATTGTCTATAATAAGCACAAATTACCTGTATAATGAAAAAATACGTTCAATAAATGTGGTATCTAGAATTGAATCTGGTCTTCTAATCCAAGAGCAACATCAGCTGCAGCATTATACAGTACAAAGATAAATGCAAAGCAGCAGAGCATAAAAGAATCCATGAAGTTTGAATGTCAAGGAAGACTTCCTGAAGAAAGTGACCTTTTCGCTGAGCCTTAAAAATGGGAATGATGGAAATTCTCTCATTTTTACTGCTTTACGTTTACTGATTTGTTGTAGTTTGATGTTTCATGTGGTGTTGTGTGTGATCTTTGTCTCTTTGGATCAAATGTTAAATGCCTGGGGTTGAGGGCTATTTCTTTTCTGCATCTCTCCTTCACTTCCAATTTCATCTCCCAACTCAGAAGTCAACACAGCAGCTCAATTAAGCTTTGTTATTCAGCTGGGCCAACCCAGTCCAGCTGCTCGTCCAAGCCAGGCAATATGCTCTGGGTTATTTATAAGCTGAGCTGCCAAATTAATGGCATGGTTTTCTTTTTGTCTCTCTAGCTCCTCTTCAGAGGACATCTGAGGAAATGTTTACAGGGACTTTGGAAAAGGAGGATGATGAGACTAAATTTGAAGTCAAGGTAAGATCACCTTTCTCCTTTACGGATATAGAAATTTCTGACATAAGAGAATATTGCTGCCATAATTACCAATAAATGAAGTTCCCCTATCCCATACCTGTCACCTCCAGACGATGTGGCCATAAAGACACATAGCACAGACCAGTGCTCTCAAGAGCTGAGGTTTGTAGGATTTCTTCCTTTTCTTCCTTCTTAATTGAAACTAGAAAAACTGTTTGGTCATGGATGTAATTGTTGGTAGATACTATGTTATTGAGGGAAAAGTCATTTTGTGCATTCCTGTACTCTGACTTCATATTCAAATTTGGTAGAACAGTGTGTAGTTCATTTACAAAAACCATGGCTGAATTACATAGAGCTACACACATTTGCGTGCATGTACCCCCAGTGAATTCTGAATAAACTCTGTAGATTGTGTGAACATCATTTTCTTGCTTTTAATATGCTCTAGTTGTGTAAGATATTAATATTAGAGGAAGTTGGGGGAAGGGTACATGAGACTTCCCCGTATGTTTCTTTGCAACCTTATATGAATCCATAATTATTTCAAAATAAAAGTTAAAAAAAAAAAAGCATAAGCTTTGGAATCAGGCAGACCTGCATGGAAGCCACAGAAGCCACTCTAAGCCTCCGTTTCTCATCTATAAAAATGGGGATAACAGCAGCTATCACCTGAAACTAATTTTGGGCAGCAAACGGAAATTTGAAAAGTGCCAAGCACTGTATAATTGTAAAGTAACATATTTAAATGCCCAAATTAAAAATATGTTGCCGCAAAAGCAACCCTAGAAGTGTCCCTTTCCTCCTGCCTCACTAAAAGATGAGTATCTGGCTGATGGAATGATTCTGAAAGCAGAAGCCAGTAGACCCTGGGTCACATGCACTTTAGCAACAGTTTGGATCCACCATCTGTGCCTAATGGGTCTGAATAGACGACCCCACAGGTATTCCACCGACCATGAGGGGGTCAGGCAGAAAGCGGGTCTCAGAATTTTCTTCCTCGAGGCAGAAACAATGTGGGAAGTGGAGTTGCCAGCAGACTTGAGAGAAACCTGCATTCTTCTGTTTAGTCATCCTTTCGTAGTTTAGACAGATGAGGACATTGCTATAGCTGTTTCAGAATCCCCTGTGGTGGGAGAAATTGCTTTACCATGTCTTCCAGAGTGAAGAAATAGACTGAAGTTTCACACAGTTGTGATCAGCCATTTTAAAGAGTAAAGAGCAATTTTTTGAAGTGGGCAGATGTAATGATACTTTGCCCGACTTGACATCCATGAAGTCTGTGGAATTATGGAGTGATATAAAAAGGGCTTAACTGTGATCATCTTCAAAACTGCGCATCACCCTACCCATCTCTGTACCCTGGGCTTCAGAGAATCTCATCTCTGAGGGTGAGAGCCGTGTCAAGTGCACCAAAGCCCAGATCCAGCCCCTGAACTCACCTGCTGTTGCTATTAACCCACAGTGTGATTTGAACTACCTCACAGCTCTGTGATTTCCTTTGCCCATCTTTAGACAACATACTTATGGCCTACACACTTTATAAAGATGCCATAGGAGTTGTGCGTACATGACGGTTCTTACAGAAAGGAATCCAAATTTGAGTGAATTATTTCGGGAAGTGTGAACAATAAAAGTGAGTGCTGCTGTTTTATTTGTTGGGGGGGGGGAGGAAATATAGTTAGTAATCGTAAAGCACCTTTTCTCAGGGAAGACCTTAAGGTATTTATGGTGAAAGGTTTCCATAAACTACATTTATTTACTTTGATTTTATTTTTGGTAAAAATAGACAATGCAGAAACTAGGTCAGGGGAAGAATCAAAGGCCTATAGGGTTGGAAAATGTTAAGTAGAATCCAAGAAGCTCTGACCACTAGATTTTTGGTTTCTTCTTTTTTGGTTGTGCTGTTTATTTAATTCTGACTCCAAGCCCGTCCTGCTAGGATGCTGGCTCCCTCGTATTTAGGCAGTCACCAATAGCATAGGTACGGGTAAGCTGGCACAAGCCCATGTTACAATTGTCCTGGGCTTTGTTGTCGTATTTCCTTATTGTTACCTTGTTTGTGTATTTAATGAAGGGCTTTTCCTGCAACAACATGTATGTTAACAGTCAAGGCAGTGGAGGAAGCAGGGTAGGAACGGTCTGCCAGACTTCCTCAATTTGGCAAACAGGCTGGTCAGACTTCTTTTTTGAGTGTGTGTGTGTGTTTATAAAAGTAATGTTTATTACATAATTTTTTAAACATTCAGGTATAAAGAAAATAAAATGATCACTTCCAAAAGAAAATTGACATTGCTATTTTAGTGCATCTATGTCATGACTTTGGCCTGCTACTTAATAATACCTAAAAATATAAGCATATGTGTACATGTGAAGTTATAGCTGAATTCTTAGGAACCTGGGCTCTGATACCAGATTGCCTGTGTTTGCCTCCTGGCTTCACCATCACTCTCTATGGGCATTTACTGTAATTTTTTCAAAAATTTTTTATTATGTTATGTTAGTCACTATACAGTACATCATTAGTTTTTGATGTAGTGTTCCATGATTCATTGTTTCCGTATAACACCCAGTGCTCCATGCAATACGTGCCCTTCTTAATACCCATCACCGGGCTAGCCCATCTCCCCAAACCCTCCCCTCTGAAACCCTCAGTTTGTTTCCCAGAGTCCATAGTCTCTTGTGGTTCATTCCCCCTTCTGTTTACCCCCCTTTCATTCTTCCCTTCCTTCCCCTACCAATCTCCCTGCTATTCCTTATGTTCCGCAAATGAGTGAAACCATATAATAATTGTTTTTCTCTGCTTGACTTATTTCACTTAGCATTATCTCCTCCAGTCCCGTCCATGTTGCTGCAAATGTTGGGTAATCGTTCTTTCTGATGGCTGAGTAATATTCCATTGTATATATGGACCACATCTTCTTTATCCATTCATCTGTTGAAGGGCATCTCAGCTCCTTCCAGAGTTTAGCTATTGTGGACAATGCTGCTATGAACATTGGGGTGCATATGGCCCTTCTCTTCATTATGTCTGTATCTTTGGGGTAAATACCCAGTAGTGCAATTGCTGGGTCATAGGGTAGCTCTATTTTTAACTTTTTGAGGGACCTCTACACTGTTTTCTAAAGTGGCTTTACCAACTTGCATTCCAACCAACAGTGTAAGAGGGTTCCCCTTTCTCCACATCCTCTCCAACATTTGTTTTTTCTTGCCTTGTCAATTTTTGCCATTCTAACTGGTGTAAGGTGGTATCTCAATGTGGTTTTGATTTGAATTTCCCTGATGGCTAATGATTTTGAACATTTTTTCATGTGTCTGTTAGCCATTTGTATGTCTTCATTGGAAAAGTGTCTGTTCATATCTTCTGCCCATTTTATGATTTGTTTATTTGTTTCTCGTGTATTGAGTTTGAGAAGTTCTTTGTAGATCTTGGATACCAGTCCTTTATCTGTGGTGTCCTTTGCAAATATATTCTCCCATTCCGTGGGCTGTCTCTTAGTTTTTTTGACTGTTTCCTTGGCTGTGCAGAAGCTCTTTATCCTGATAAAGTCCCATAAGTTCATTTTATCTTTTATTTCTCTTGCCTTTGGAGATGTGTCGTGAAAAAGGTTGCTCTGGCCGATGTCATAGAAGTTGTTGCCTATGTTCTCCTCTAGAATTTTGATGGATTCCTGTCTCACATTGAGGTCTTTCATCCATTTGGAGTTTATTTTTGTGTATGGTGTGAGAGAGTGGTCAAGTTTCATTCTTTTGCATGTAGCTGTCCAATTTTCCCAGCACCATTTATTGAAGAGACTGTCTTTTTTCCACCGGATGTTTTTTCCTGCTTTATCAAAGATTAGTTGCCCAAAGAGCCGAGGGTCCATTTCTGGGTTCTCTATTCTGTTCCATTGGTCGATGTGTCTGTTTTTGTGCCAGTACCATGCTGTCTTTGTGATCACAGCTTTGTAGTACAGCTCGAAATCCGGCATTGTGATGCCCCCAGCTTTGTTTTTCCTTTTCAACAGTTCCTTGGAGATTCGGGGCCTTTTCTGGTTCCATACAAATTTAAGGACTATTTGTTCCAGTTCTTTGAAAAATGTCCTCGGTATTTTGATCGGGATAGCATTGAAAGTGTAGATTGCTCTGGGTAGTATGGACATTTTAACTATGTTAATTCTTCCAATCCATGAGCATGGAATATTTTTCCATCTTTTTATGTCTTCCTCAATATCTTTCAAAAGTGATCTATAGTTTCTAGGATATAGGTCCTTTACGTCTCTGGTTAAGTTAATTCCAAGGTAACTTCTATTTTTTGAAACAGGTTCAGGAGAATAGGTATTATGTCTTCTTTGAATGTTTGGCAGAATTCCCCAGGGAATCCAAGAGGCGCTGGACTCTTGTGTTTTTGGGAGGATTTTGACCACTAATTCAATCTCTTCATGATTAATTGGTCTGTCAGACTTCTAAAACCAAGGCTATAAGAAGTGTGAGCAGAGGGGCACCTGGGTGGCTCAGTCCTTAGGCGTCTGCCTTCGGCTTGGGTCATGATCCCAGGGTCTTGGGATAGAGCCCCGCATCGGGCTCCTTGCTCAGCAGGAAGCCTGCTTCTCCCTCTCCCACTCCCCCTGCTTGTGTTCCCTCACTTGCTGTCTCACTCTCTGTTAAATAAATAAATAAAATCTTAAAAAAAAAAAAAAGAAGTATGAGCAGAGTCCATATAGTTGTGAATGACCATGAGTAGGAAGGAAGAGGATCTATGAACTAAATCCCCAAATCCTAGACTTAAAAATCAATTCAGGACCAATAAATGCCATTAGCATTTGACAAGGTAGGTAGTATAATCAGGGAAATTGTCATTCCAAAATATGTAAGAAAACTAGTAAAAGAAAATAGTTGGTTAGAAAAAAAAGTTTAGACTCATGTCTGTATGATTCATGGCTTATTAAAAGGGGGACTAGGAGGTTGACTAACGTGAAGAGCAATCATTGCTGCTTTTGTTTTCTGGCTACTGTCCAGGACAGATGACCAGAATCCATCACATCTAACTCTGGTGACAATCCTACAATCCTAGCTCACAAAGACGAAATGAAACCACAGCACAAATCATAACATTGTGATAAATTACCCACCTTGCCTTCCTCAGGTAAATGCTCACAGACCAAAAGAAAGAAAAGAAAAGAAAAGAAAGAAAGAAAGAAACCAAAACCACTAGATTGCCACTAGACTCACTGATACTCACTACAACAAAATCATGATATGAATTTATCATCATCAGAGAACTCATTTCCAAAAAAGGCGTTCCGTCTTCTCAGGTGGAGTAATCCTTGCTTTACTTGTTGGAAGGAACGCAAACTAAACTTGACAAGCTGGCTGAGGCTCTCGGGGCCATCTGGCAGCTGTGTGGCCATGCGCTAGACTCACTGACGTGGTCTGGGAAAGCCCAGCCGTGGAGGAGATTCGCTGTGGTTGCTGGCAGTGGTGATGTTTCTAGTTCGGGTTCTTTACGTCACCAGCTGGAAGCTGAAAGCATGACTCATGGGGGCTGCTTTCCCAGGCTGCTCGCATCACAGCCTCTTCAGAGCTGGAAAGAGGCCAGAGGCTGATGAAAATTCCTTTTTCATGAATGTGAACCCTCAGGATAAAGACCGAGCTACTGGCTATGGGCACCAACAAACTGTTCCTGGGCACCTGTTAATGTGGCTTAGATAGTAGAGGCCTTTTTAGGCTTGCAAGCAAACAGCCTCCTTCATAAAAATTAAAGAGAGAGGGGGAAAAAAAAAGCCGAGGCTGTAAGTTACAGAATGGGGAGGTGAGGGAAAGGTTGCTAACACTGATGAGGCCCAGACATTGTGCTGTGTGCTCTATGTGCCTGATTTTATCACAAATCCTCAATACCTTGAGGAAGAAGATGAGGAAGATAGTGTTTCCCTTGTTTTATCCGTGATGCTGTTGAGACTCTGAGAAGTTAAGTGAGTTTCCCTTAGGGTCACACAACTATTAAATGGTGGAAATGCGATCTGAAACTTGTAGCTTATTTAATCTAATAGTTTACTCATCTGACTTGATCTATTTACCTATAACCTATCAGTGACTTAATCTACCTAACTACCAGTTTACTTAATCTCTCATACTCTAAATTTCCTCTTCTGCAAAATGGGGATAAAGCAACCTCACAGGTGGTTGGTTAAATGAAAACTGTATGACTTCAATAATAATGATAATGCTTACAAATCAAAATAAAAGTATTTTAAAAACAAGAAACATATGGGAAGTACCTAGCATGATGCCTCACATATAGCAGGTTCTTACTAATTTTAGTTTCCCATTTAATCCCGTGTTTATAGATAGAGTGTTCTGTGTAAAAGATGAAAAGTAGCTGAAGGAAGGTCAGATTCAGATCTTAAATTGAATAGCTTCTCCTAATCTTGAATGTGTACTGTTGTGCCAAATGATAGCAGATCAGGCCAAACTCAGTTCCTTGCTTTCTCACTCCTTTGAATCCCCAAAGCTTTCATTTACCTTTCTGATTCTCAACAGGAGAACTACATAAACTATAAGCACATTTCAGTGTTCACCCTCTGTGATGCTTGAAGTCTGGTCATTCAGAGAATCCACGAAATCTTTAAGGCAACCCCCAACTAAGCTTTCTGAAGAATTTCTAGAACCAAGATTTTCAAGGTTCCCTATGTATTGCAGCCCTGAGAAGCTTATTAATAATGCAGATAAGAAGTAGGAAGATCGGTAGGAGAAGAAAGGGAAGAAGAAAGGAGGGGTAAACAGAAGGGGGAATGAACCATGAGAGAACTGGATTCTGGGAAACAAACTGAGGGCTTTGGGGTGGGGGGGATTGGGATAGGCTGGTGATGGGTATTAAGGAGGGCACGTATTGCATGGTGACTGGGTGTTATACTCAAGTAATGAATCATGGAACTTTACATCAAAAACTAGAGATGTACTGTATGGTGACTAACATAATATAATAAAAAATATTATTAAAAAAATAATGCAGATTCTCAAGCTCTACCCTCAGAGATTGTGATTCAAGAGGGCTAGAAGAACATGGTTCAAGAATCTGAATTTTTAACTTTGAAATTTAAAAATTTTAATTTGGTGACTAGAATGTGGGTGGTATAAGGATCGCATTTTTGGTCACACTGGCCTAGAGGCTATATTCATTGGTCATAAAGACTTGGGACAAAGGAGAGCTCGTTAAGGTGGATATGGATCTCTTAGGCTAATATAGAGTTTAGAACTTAGTGAAGTAGGGGCGCCTGGGTGGCACAGCGGTTAAGCGTCTGCCTTCGGCTCAGGGCGTGATCTCGGCGTTATGGGATCGAGCCCCACATCAAGCTCCTCTGCTATGAGCCTGCTTCTTCCTCTCCCACTCCCCCTGCTTGTGTTCTCTCTCACTGGCTGTCTCTATCTCTGTCAAATAAATAAATAAAAATCTTTAAAAAAAAAAAAAAAGAACTTAGTGAAGTAAGGGTGTGATTATATTAATCTATGAGAACGGACTTTCATTGAGGGAGCTCTACGAAAAAGGAGAGAATAGCATTTAAGACCACTGTTGACTTTGCTCTTTGACCAATAAAAAACTGAGATGACTAAAATATTTCATTGGTCCAAACTGGGTGTCTTATTCAGCTCCGTTTAATATGCATTAAAGCAATCGCTATGGGTCATATGGAAACAATTCTAACATGGGGACTGAGCTCAGTAATCTTACATGTTTCATAAGGGAAACTACATATTTCAAATAATTTGTAATGTAGGAGAGAATGACATACCTCCAGTAAAAGGAATATAACATGTTAGAAGGCAGAAGAGGGAACAGTTCATAACAACAATATTGGGAATATTTTTAGAAAGGAGATGGCATTTGAACTTAACTTTGAAAAATAAATACAACTTTGAAAGGTGGATAAGACAGAGAAAGTCAGTCAAGATGGGGAAGGATATACAGTCTCAAAAGTCTGAAGGGGCATAGGCCATTCTGGGAATGGTTCGAGAAAGCCAGAGAGGTAGACCAGAACAGGTTGCTGAAGGCTTTGTTTCGGAGTTGTTGCCAGGAAGGGTACCTGTGTATTAGAAAGATGACTCTGGTACAACAACAATGAAGAGTAGACTAGAAGAAGGCAGGCAGGAGGACCAGGTGCCAGCAGGTGTCATGGTCTGGGTGTGCCTCCTGTGTTAGGAGCCTCCTAATGACAGAAGAAAGGGAGGTAGGCAAAGCTTATACCGATTAATCCAGATGTCTTCCCCAGTGCCTAGAATACACTAGACTGTCTCAGAAAGTGTGATGAATGAGGTGTAGATCAAGGCAGAGAAGAAAGGGAAGAGATTTAATAGAGAGGGAAAGAAGATATTGAAGATACTTTGGGGTTTCCATCTCGGATTTTTCATTAGATGAATTTGTTGGCTAATATAGAGCACTCAGGAGAAACAGAAAGTGAGGACTTATGAAGGCTGAGTCCAAACTTTGTAGGGTTTTGTAGACCTGTAACAACAACCCACACACTCTCTTTCTATGAACTGTAGCCCCCCCGCCCCAACACACACACCAATGAGAGTCAGCCAATTGACCTTAAGGTTATGTGGAAATTATTTGTGAAATAGGTTAGGGACCAAAGATTCGTCTAAAAAAGTACTTTTCAAACTTGTGATTTTATTTACGAGTTAAGATTTACAGACATACAAAAATAAGTTTACATCGACATTTATGCATTGAGGTTAAAATCACATGAAATCAAACAGCTTGAGAAAATTCTGGGTACGTAGGCAACTTCTTTTCAATGTCCTTGGCACGCTTGTTTCCTTCACATTTCTTGGTTTGGGAATGGGAGAAAGGTATCTTGCAACATGTTTCTCAATTTCTGGTATTTTAAACAGAACTACAGACTTGTAAATCATTGTTAAAACAATGTTACAGTTTTTTAAGAAGACACTTTTCTCATAAACAAAATATTATAAACATTGTTTAGAGTGTTAGTCCAGCCTTTAAAAACCAATTTAACCAATGAGATCATTGAACTAATTACTAATAATTCTGGCTGGGAAATTCAAGGTCTTAGATAAAAGAGACCCTGGAAAAATTTTGAAATAGGAAAAGTTTACATTTGGGACCCATTCCCCTATCTTCCGCTATTCATTTCCCATTCCCACAAAGCTTCAGGAGTACTCATGCCTGTCTTCTTAAGCCTGCCCTTCTCCTCCAAAGGGCTTTAGTCCATAACATGTACTAAAACCTTCTTCTCCTCTCCCCTCCCTCTTGGAAGCCCCTACCCAATGTAGCTGACTTGGTCTAGAGGTAGGAGAATATCTGAATGAGCTAGCTCATAGCAATGCATGGATGACAGCTCCTTAACCCTTCTGGAAATACTTGCCATTAAAAAAAAAAAAAAAGACTGCTCTATTATCCAAAGCCAATGGCTTCTTCAGGCAGTGGCAATGCAGAGTAAGAAAAGATGTGCTGGGAAAGGCCAGTGAGATGGAGCAAACAGGACAGACTAGCCAGCTAGCAATCTGTTCCCAGGGTAGATTCTCTAAGTGGTTCCTGTTTTTCAAAAGTTCTTCCTATTCTCCACATCAGAAACCCCTGAATCTCAACCAAAAAAAAAAAAAAGATAGAAAAAGAAATAGAAATGGGTTTCCCTCTTTTCCCCAGCAATGCCAGCAAAGGGGAGGAAAAGGCAGAGCCATCCCTTCCTAAGGCTGGTGCTTTTCAGTCTGGGACTGTGTCTCTAAGACCACCCTGGGCTGGACTGAGGCTGGAAGTTGAATGGCCTTTGGAGAGTTTTCCTTTTCCTTTTTTTTCTCCACTGCCTCCCTACACCCCACTGTTGTGTAATTTTTCAATAATTCTTACTTGTCCTACCTCTTCATTTATTTTCTCTGGTTTTCATAATTAATTTACAATTTTGTAAAATGCTTAACCATAAATACTTCTTGCAATGATCACTTTTTATATGTAAATGAAGAGGGTGATTCAGCCCTTTATCTACCTTACTTTTTCTCACAATGAGGTCTAGTAGCTTCTCTTTTCAAAGAAATGTGATAATATAATAAATAATACTTTCACCTTGAATTAGCAGATACCATTGCTTTAAAAGAGTTGAAACTGAAATTGCTTTCCACGCATCCCTAAAGTCATAAAGTGAAATAATTTAACTGCAGGGAAAAGCTAATTTGATTCAGTTCAAATGTTGCTATATCTCTCCTTTGGGGAAGAAAAAAAATTTTAATAATCAATTGAAAACCAGTTATTGATACTTTATTTTTTTTTTAAGATTATTCATTTATTTTAGTGAGAGAGAGAGAGTGAGTGGTGGGAAGAGCAGAGGGAGAGAATATCAAGTAGACTCCCCGCTGAATGCAGAGTCCAACCAGGGCTCGATCCCACCAGCCATGAGATCATGACCTGTGCCCAAGCCAAGAGTTGGACACGACTGACTGAGCCACCCAGGTGCCCCCAGCTATTGATACTTTAAAAAATGTAGGTACTTTTAAAAAATTGATTGATACTTTTAAAAAGATATTCTCCAGAGAGAGAGAGAGCGAGCATGCATGGGAGCAGAGGCAGGGGCAGAGGGAGAGGGAGAGAGAATCTCAAGCAGACTCCCCACTGAGCAAGGAGCCCAATGTGGGGCTTGATCTCACGACCCTGAGATCATGACCTAAGCTGAAATCAAGAGTCGGTCGCTCAGCTGACTAAGCTACACTGTGACCCTGAAATAAAATTTTTAAACAAAATTCCTTTCAAGCTAGGCACTTAGCCTATTCTCTCAATTTTGAAATACATCTTTCTTCAAAATATGGGGGAAACAAAACAATTAGATTACATGTTTGCTGAGAAGACCTAGGAAGTCATCATGCAAGGTGCTCTTGGAGAACCTGTATATGGGTTGGTGTCACTTTGAAACTCAGGAGAGGCTGGGTTAGAAATGGGGGTACAATATCTTTCAAAAGTGATCTATAGTTTCTAGCATATAGGTCCTTTACGTCTCTGGTTAAGTTAATTCCAAGGGTAACGTATGGTTTTTGGTGTTATTGTAAATGGGATGGATTCCCTAATTTCTCTTTCTTCAGTCTCGTTATTCGTGTATAGAAATGCAACTGATTTCTGGGCATTGATTTTGTATCCTGCCACCTTACTGAATTGTTCTATAACTTCTAATAGTTTGGGAGTGGATTCCTTTGGGTTTTCCATATAGAGTATCATGTCATCTGCAAAGAGAGACAGTTTGACTTCTTCTTTGCCGATTTGGATACCTTTGATCCCTTTTTGT